>NW_017307087.1:706310-728851 GCF_000935625.1 Nanorana parkeri
ATGTAAGCAAGCAGTACATAGGGCCAACCAAAAGCAGAGGGTTGGAACCTGTGTATGTCAATGGACTCCCAAGAAAAATATTTTGCGGTAAGTCCAAAAAAAGTTTTCTTTTTCGTTCATTGAGGAACACAGGATTCACATTTGTTTCACTTCCCCCTTCAGGTTGATTGAGACACTGGCAAACTGCTACCAGCTTGGTATAGCCCCTCCCACTCCCAGCATGCCTTTAGCTAGTGTCCTAGGAGGATGGAAGCCCGTTCACACAGGTGCTGTCAATTCCGATCAGCAATGAATCCATGCACAGATTCCCTGCTGATCGGAGCAGTACAAAATGGATGTTACCATTGTGACATCTGTGTCTGTCCAGTTTTTTCCTCCATCACCTCTAAAATTACTAAGCCCATATTGGGCCTATTGGAAGTCAGATGTAAGCGGACATGTGTCCATTTACATCAGATTACCCCCGATCTGTCACGATCAGGTCCACCAAAACAGAACTCTGTTCCATTTTGTTTCCGTACCTAGATGGAGTCAGGGGTAATCGGATTAAACGGACGCATGCCGATTAAGATCCAACTGCCCAGAGACTAAAATTGGGAGTTCTGATCAAATCTTTCTGAAAAACTGACAAGAGGACCCGATTTGCTCCGCCCATATGAAAGGGGCCTTACTAGCCGTTTTTTGTTCATGTTAGTTTCTTCAGTCAAGAAATCATCTACACGCTGCTTGAGCTGGTCTTTTTATGCAGATAGCTGGATCGGCATATCTTCATCAACAGCTTTGGAAGCTGTACCCAAAACACAGCTGGTTTGGACGATTGCTGGGTCTGCCTGAAATGTGACCTTTGTGCACTGAGCTCTGCTTGTGGCACTTTTCAGAAGAATCAGAGCATCGGGTAATACTTTGTTTATTACAACTATTTGGCGCCATTATTTCACCCTTTTTCTTCAGCTGTTCTCCACGGAAACGGTTCAAATGCTGAGGAATTGAGTGGTGCATCACAAGGTGCAGTGCATATTTCATGTTCTGAACACACATTCAGCGTAAGGTATGTCAATCAGCAGCCAGTGGGCGGGTGCAATAGCCACCCTGCAATTGGCTGTTTCAAATTGCAATAACCAATAGCAGGCTGCTATTGCACACACCCACTGCCTGCTGTGTTTACATTCAGCTGCCTCTGCAGGCAGTTGTGATTCCCTGGCTGAATCTTTTTAAGTCATGTGTGCTTGAATAGCTCCTTTGAAGTGGAAAGGTGACCCAAGAGGTCTAATAGACCCCTATGTCACCTTTTTAAAGAGAACCTGTCATCTCCAATGTGCTATCGCATTGAGAGGCCCCCCTCGTAAAATGTTTTTGCTGCATATGCCCTTCGAGAGTGAATGTCTCTTCAGAGCTGCCTTGGACACCCGAATTAAGGTTGTTACCAGGGGTGAGAGTACTCTTCTATATTTGAAAAAGGAGCTTAGGCCTCAAGCTAAGAAGAATCGCCCTCCTATGAGGCAAAAAAAGTTCCTTTCATTGCTTTCAGGCTTCAGCAAAACCTAGGCCAGGAGCTCAGTTTCACGGCAAACACTGGACCCCTAAATCCCCCAAACCTGTGGACAAGTCCACCACCGCATCTGTTAACTTTGGACAGACATCATCTCCGATTTCTGGGTATGCTCTCAACCCCCTCTTTGCTTTATGTGTTCCAAACTTTCATACATAAAAGGATTTAGTTTTGAAGAAAACCTGGAGTGCTGGTGACCATTTTTCTGTTTTCCAAACTTTAGTAGTCGCTGCTCAGAACAGGGGTTTTCTCTTTTTTTTTTCATTGAGGGGCACAGGTACCACACCTTTGTGCTTATGGTCTTACTCTTAGAACTGCTTTGTTGCACAACTAAGGCATGCTGGGATGAGGGAGGATATGCCAACCCATTGTCAGCAAAAAAAAACTTTCTGTTTCTCTTAACAATGGCATTTGTTTGAGCAAGACCAAACCCTTTTTTTCCTAGAAATCTGATGTTTGTACATTTTACATTATGTTTGTGAATTCTCCTGAGTTACTTCTGTGTATGTGGGTGAAAAATCCTATAAACATACACACAACACATCAACATACACTTGGTAGTTCCAGATACATCAGCCCAAATGGCTTTACTGAGCCTTCAGAGACAGGGATACACTAGACATTGTACCACTGCTCTGGACCTGGAAACACTGTACACAAAGGTCTGGAAAGCAACATAATGCAGAGGCCATTGCCTGAAGGCCACATTAGCTAGCTCGCAATTGTCAAGTCCAGCGGGGTCTGGGCATGGCTTTCAAAGCTTTTGCTGAGGATCTAGATAGCTCCTATGTAGAGACCTGCTGAAGTAGCAATGTGGGAATCTTGATTAAAGTCACAGAGGGAGAAAAATATCCACAATGTAACAAGAATTGAAGTCATCAAGGAAAAAAATCAATGAAGATAAAAGGCTACCAGAAATCTAGTTGGGCTTTTTTTCAGCAGGGCTAAATAAAAGGTGTCCAACCTCCTAGGACACCTGCAAAAATTTGAGGCATCCTGGGTAGAGGAGAGGAGGGTTTATACTGAGTCTGGCTTACAAATGTTTCTGCTTGCAACAACCCCCTGTTGGCGTCAGTGCAACCTGGATGCTTATGCATTTCTGTGTCCTTCAAGAAAATGTGCCAGCTGCATGCATGGCCATATATGTGTGGGTCTTTATTAACATGACCAGGTAACTTGTAGTGGAGTACAAGAAACCGTTCTGATTTACACCAGCTCCTTAAATTTATTATTGCTCTTCATGAATGTTTTTTTTGCTTTTTATCTGAAATGGATTGTATGAGACGTCAGACACAGATCAGCACGTTTCAGAACGCAGAATAGGTGCTCTTTAGAGAAGTACTTTTAGCCTTTGAACAGTGATTCTTGCATATGTTTTATGCTAGATATTGATAGAACCAAGGAATGAGTGCAGATATTTTGCATTAGCTCTGTCATGCTGAAATTACAGACGCATTGTTTTTTTATATTACAAATAATTGCTCAACTAATCCAATGGAAAAGGTGTAACTTTCATGTGTTCATGTTTAACTATATATTTAACAGTGGCACGCTCAGATCTGTATTTTGTTTTGTTGGACAAGGAGATGGTTTCAGCTATGCACTGTCAGTGATGTGGCTTTCTTTCATCTAGTTACCATGGAAATCTCTGACCAGCATAATAGAGTATTATTATATGTGGAAAACAACAGACCGATATGTACAGCAGGTATGAACTTCTTTTCTTTTTCACAGTTTCTATCATTCAGTTTTTTTTCTGCTTTTGTCTCGTGAAAGTACTGCTTTTTTAGATGCGCTAAGATCTTGATGCGCTCAGCAAGTTATATTTTTATAAATAGTTACAATGGTTACAAATAGTACACGGTGTATAGGTTTTAGCAGACCAGTGCTACTTTTTAGCTATATATGCAAACTGCTAATTTTAAGGTGCCTATGTGCCCACTATAGTCTTAAACCTGAGCTGCTCTGTAATGTGCAGTATCCAGGGTTGCTGTTTTGCCAGCGTCATGCATGCTACTTTTAGCCCCTCAATGGGATAGGCAGGCTCTCTTACCAATACAAACATGTATAAGGGAGGGGTGCAGAGGCAGGGAAAACTGAATGGGTCAGCAATTGCATTAAAGATTGGGACAGCTGCAGGGTGGCCAGGCACTCGAGGTGAATAAAACCAAGTGTGGCGACAGTGAGGCACAAGATTCCCAGCCACTGTTTGGAAACTTGGACACCTTTGGTGGGTGAAGATCTAATTCTGGCCCTGTCGACCGTCCACATCTTGGAACTTGCAAGCTATTAGGCAGACTTTAAATCATTAGTACCTCAGCATGTGCTCAATACACCAGGAGGCGTGTTAACAGTTCTCTTGATAAAAGTGATCTAAAGGCACCGTGGTGTAGAAAGGTTTTTTCAAGATCCAAATATGCTACAAGATGCATTGTCTCCCCCCTGTGAGCAGTCTACCCTGATTTCTGGGGCTTTCTCATCAACTTCTACATAGTATCAAGCTGGGAGGTATCCCAGTCATTCTGTTATCTCAGGATTGGCCAAGAAGGGAACTGTTACTTAGGTGTGGTTTGTCTAGTCAGTGACGCTCCATGGCAGCTTCCACATTGACTGGACCATCTGCTACAAGGCCCTATTGTCAGTCGCTGGCTTTAATCACATGGCTGTGGAAGCCCAGGCGTTAAGAGACAGGGGTCTCTCTATGGCCTCATTCACACTGTAATCGGCCGACACGTACAGCTCCGTGCTTCGTGCAGGGTCGTATCGGGCAGCTCCCGGGAAGGACAGGTGCTGCACGTGCTTAGTACGCAGCCCCCGTCCTTCTCTTTGGGTCTACGTGGCCGTACGCTCAACCGCCCTGCACGTCCGTGCGGGTGAGTGTACTCGTACACTGACGGGATAGATCCTGTCTGCGTCCGAGCCAGGAAACATGCACCCCAACGGACCTGCACTTGAGGTGAGCGTAGGGGGGTTACGGCCGCGTTGTCCTATAGAGAAGGATGGGGGCTGCATACTAATCACACGCAACACCTGTCCTTCCCGGGAGCTGCTCTTTACGGCCCTGCACGCAGCAAGGAGCTGTATGTGGCGGCCGATTACAGTGTGAATGAGGCCTTAGAGAGACCCCTGTCTCAACACCTGGGCTTGAATGAGGCCTTAAACAGTCATTTCCCTAGTTCAAATCCCCAGCTGAAGTCTTCTGCAGGAGCCAACACTTTCTGGAAAGTCAATCTTCGGGTCCTTTCAGCACTCACTGGTGCCTGCATGATACTACAGGGCGCTGTAATTATGTGGAAGATAGCAGAAGGAACCAGTGAAGTGTTGCTTCCTGTGGAAGACTCTAGATTTCTTTATTTATATTCATATAATTGTAAAAGAAGTAGGTTTTTGTCTTGTGCATTCTGTACAAATTTAGGTTTGAAAATACCAATAAAAACCAAAACAAGACAAATGAAGAGGGAATATACTTACTTTTTCTTTAGCCTGCTTGTTGATATTGTGTCTCTTCGCCGATCCCTGTCCACTGCAAGCTTTCTCCACTTCCAGGTGTGAAGAATACCTGCTCCCCGGCCGCTCACTGTGGTTTTTTCTGCCAGCTTGTACATCACTGCAGGATGTGCTGTATAAGCTGGCAGGAGGAACCTCGCCCAGCGGACAAGTCCACTAAAGCTCCAAAGACAGGTTATTGACTACACAGGAGGGGCAATGGGGCTCATAAATCTTGGTTCTATGGATAACTTTGGGTATGCCCATGAACATATTTACCGTATATACTCGAGTATAAGCCGTCCCGAATATAAGCCGAGGGTGGGAAATGAGGCAGCTACTGGTAGATAGATACCAATAAAATTACATTAATATTTATTTAAAAGAAAAATAACCTAGCTCTGTAAGTGGAAAAGGGGGTACAGGGCTACATATCATGTACTACGGATCATTTAACCCATTCATGTTAGCAGAGGATCATTGTAAATGTATTGTCTGCACTGTATTAGCAGTATATACTCTATATAGAGTATATACTGCTAATACAGTGCAGACAATACATTTACAATGATCCTCTGCTAACATGAATGGGTTAAATGATCCGTAGTACATGATATGTAGCCCTGTACCCCCTTTTCCACTTACAGAGCTAGGTTATTTTTCTTTTAAATAAATATTAATGTAATTTTATTGGTATCTATCTACCAGTAGCTGCCTCATTTCCCACCCTCGGCTTATATTCGGGACGGCTTATACTCGAGTCAGCGCCAGCGCGTCATCTTACTTACCTCGCCGAGCGTCGCGTCACTGCTGCTCGGTGTGCGGCGCTCCGAGCGGGGTCATCTGGCAGTCTCCGGCCACCTAAATTAGGACCCGGAGACTGCCAGATGACCCCGCTCGGAGCGCCGCACACCGCAGCAGCAGCGACGCTCGGCGAGGTAAGTAAGATGACGCGCTGGCGCTGACTCGAGTATAAGCCGAGATTTTCAGCCCATTTTTTTGGGTGAAAAGTGCCCCCCTCGGCTTATACTCGAGTCAGCGCCAGCGCGTCATCTTACTTACCTCGCCGAGCGTCGCGTCACTGCTGCTCGGTGTGCGGCGCTCCGAGCGGGGTCATCTGGCAGTCTCCGGCCACCTAAATTAGGACCCGGAGACTGCCAGATGACCCCGCTCGGAGCGCCGCACACCGCAGCAGCAGCGACGCTCGGCGAGGTAAGTAAGATGACGCGCTGGCGCTGACTCGAGTATAAGCCGAGGGGGGCACTTTTCACCCAAAAAAATGGGCTGAAAATCTCGGCTTATACTCGAGTATATACGGTATATTAAAACTCTACACAGAAATGTTGTTTTTTTTTTTATAGTATTATTTAGAGCAAGCTGACTAATGTTATACATGTATTCTGAAAATGGAAAAGCCTCTATGTTCACTGAAATAATGTTTTTGTATTTGTATAAATGCTTTTATTGAATTCCTTGGTTTGATTTTTTTCTTTTTCAAAGAAACGATTGAAAGCAGCAGAAGCAGAGAGCAAATTAAAACAAGTGTATATACCTAATTAGTAAGTATGTTATGCTGCATGTATGTTTTTGTTATAGCAGATTGTGACCTTTTAATGTTGACAAAAAGGAACATTGATTGTGTTTTTATTACTGCGACTTACATTTTGACGTTGTTTGCAAGTGGTTTAGGAAATTAGGGGGGCCAAAACAAAAAATGCACTCTAACTAAATCAGTAATTGTTGACACAGATGTTATAAAGTGAACAAGTACCAAACAGAATGCTTGTGCACTTTCATGTAACAATATCAAATAAACAAACATCATTGTTAATCCCTGGTGCAGTCCAAAACACATGGGGGCTGATTTAGTAAAGGCAAGGGACATTCTAATATAAAAAACCTAATGTAAAAGAGTGTGCTGACCCCCTGCAGTCCATACCAGACCCTTATCATAGATAGGGGTCTACTATGGATGCTATGAGGGACCCTACACACACAAAAAAGCGCAAAAAAGAAATGGGGTTCATGAAGGTCTTCATTCACATCAGAAGCTATTAAGTAGCAGAGTCCCCCTAAGCCCCCATTGGCAGCAGAGTCCCCCTCAATATTCCACCACCTTAATAGCAGAGTCCCCCCTCTGAACCTGAATATAGTGTACAGTTTGTACACGCCAAATGAAGTAAAAAAAAAAAAAGCAGTGACCGCTCCTGCACTCTTCGATACACCACACACTGCCGTAGGTGTTACAACACACTAGCCCAACTTCTAAATCGCTCTGTTTTAGTGGACGGGCTAGTATGAAGGAGCCCTTCGACGTCAGAGTGCAGCAGCATGAGCGTGCATGGCAGGGCAGGTCTGGATGGAGCAGACTTCCATCCTCTGCATGGATCCAGCTAGCCCTGCATAAGCCTCACACAATTCCATGATACTATTGGCTGGCCTGCTTACACCATGGAAACGCATAAAGCCACACCACCCCTGAGGAAGCCAAATGCACCCCAGTGTACTGCGGTTGAGAATGGCTCGCTTAGTGAATGTGGTGAACAATTCACTTTGCAAAGCATACCCAATCAAGAGGAAGAAAATTAATCAAAAAAAGAATTTTTTTTTACTTGCACATGAATGGATGGCCAAGATCAGCAGAGCTTCCACCTCGTTCACTAAGGGGAATTTCCTTCTAAAGTGAACAGCCTATTTGCCTTTAGTAAATCAACCTCATGGTTTAGTGTTAAAGCGGACCTTTACACTCAAAACTCTAATTCTACCAATGCATCCCTCTATGTATGATGATTAATAATAATAACATACTTACACTTGCAAAGCATTTACTTCCTGCTTTGAAAGGGTAAAATGACTTCAGTTTGCAAAAGCAATGCACACTAGGATGTCCTTGTCATCGGCAGATTATTGCTGGGAAATCTTATCTGTAATCTCATGAGATTTTAGGGGAAGGCATTTTCTGCCCCTGAGATGATGTGCATGGTCACATGTCCTGGTCACACGTCCTTGTCACATGTGCCAGAAATCTAGGAAGTAATAGGAGAGCTAGTAATCTGCCCTTAGTAAACATGGCCACTGTCAGGAGACTGGGAAAGAAAAGAGAAATAAGGTATGCAACAAATACAAAGCCGGCAATTATCTAGAAGTATGTGTTTGTAGATTGTCATTAATAAACATTTCTAAAGGTGCCTTTGTTGTTGTTGTTGTTTTAAAGATATGGGTAAAAGTCCTTTTTTTAGTACAATTTTCCCTGTATGGGACTGTGCTTAAAGCATGTATAGAACATGTTCCAAGTCGTATTTAATAACGCAGTAACAAATAGCAAGACTGCACACTTCTGTGGTTTTTCTGTGGTTGAAACTTTACGTAAAACGTAAACTTTATTGAAACCACTAAATGGGGGATTTTCTTGTATCGTTACTCCCCCCAGGTATAACTCCTCTAACACATTTTCCCCTAGTCGGGGCTTAATCCTACGGCATATAAAGTTTGAGATTGAAGATAAACACAGCTGTATGTAGATTTCAAAAGACCTTCAGCACCACTTGGACTGTCATTTACCAACTCCTCAGATTTTCCTCTAGGTCTGTTACCAGCATAATCTGTGTTTTGATGTCCACACACTCAGGCTCCCAATACTTGCAGTCCCTTTTGGCTTCCAGCTCTATTCTCCAAAATCTGCAGTCCTCCACATATCTGCCTGGTTGTTGTTGGGATAACTGTTGCAGAGTGTTGCATGAAATCAGTTAAACAAAATGGCGTCCCGACATGTTTCATCTCGGCTAAGTAATCATCCCTTGATGAGTCTTGGCTAAGGTGAAATTATTACGATTACAGACTTAGGTGAAGGACAGGTCTAAGGATTTGGTGAGTTACTGTCCAAGTTGTGCTGGGAATGGATTGTGATCTATAGCGGTGGCTCTTGATTGAGTATGGAAGTCGTGTTGACCTAGTAGGCACAATGGTCGGGACATTTAAAGAAAAACTCCAGGAAAGTTTTTTTACTAACCTTTGAAATGGGGCTACCCCCGTACTGCAAGGGTTAAGTGCTTGTTTTTGCCCAGGGAGAAAAATAACAAAGACCTACTCACCTGAAACTCCGAGCCGGGTAGCTGTCACAGCACTCCCTCCATCCTGTCTCCTCCGCAGCATTGGAATCTTTCCCAGTGTCCTCACGTCTATAAACAGTGTATAGAAGTGATGATTTACAGGACTTTAGACCGCTGCAGGTGAGGGGGGGAGACTCTGAAAGGACTGGTCTAAGAACAAGCCGGCTCAGAGCATCGAGTGAGTATAACTTTTAACCTAGACACAAACAAGCATATAACCCTTGCAGTGCAGGGGTAGCCGCTCTGCAAAGGTTGTTTAAAAAAAATAATTCTGGAGTTTTTAGGGATGTGCATATTTACGCAACCACTTTATTGTAGGTTTTTCTTTTTTTCCCCTTTTTAAACATTTGTGTTTATTGAAATTTCACAGATTATAGGTCACATTATAGGTGTAAAAATTCAGAAGTGATTTATCTTCGATTCTTTTAACATCTCAAAAATCTGCCAAGATTTTTTGATAGACATTCTCTGTTTTCATTCTTTTTTTCTAGTAACAAACCAAACCCAAATCAGATTAATGCGAATAACATTAAGCCAGCGATAGTAAATGGAACAGTGGTACCAGGCCCAAATGTGGGGGCAGGTCGGGCCTGTGAGAGTTGCTACAGTAAGTATTCATTTTTCGAGTCCTGTGTCACATGAATCATGCCTTTCACAGGTGAAAACAGACAGTTGTTAAAGGATTACAGAGCCTTCAACTGCACTGTTTTATCTAGTACAGCACCAGTTATTAAATACAGGCACTGGTCTCTACAGTAGGTTTTACCTGCAGGGCTGGCCATCAGTTTGGCAACAGTGTGCACTCAATTTGGATCCCTGTAAGGCTTTTAGCTATCTGTTTGACATTCTCTTTTGATTTGTGTAGTAAGATTTGCTGTCGGAGGGCTCCATTACCACTGTTTGTTGTGACCCATCTAGGGAGATTTTCCATAATTTTCTGGCCCTATGATGTCAAAATGAATAATGTAAAACCCACAAGAATATGTACCCCCTAAGGGCTCGTTCACACCATTAGCTGTGACTGTTCAACACCAGTAACTGCCAAGGCACATAGAAACAAATGTTTTCAATATGGCCCATTCACACCACAGTACTGGTGTAATGTGGGCTGCTTACAAATGCAGACATGCTGCTTTGTGTAGACCTTCAATGGAGTAAACAATCTGAATACCACCAATAAAGCTAAAAAGAAAAAGAAAAAAGGAAACCGTTCAGCACCACTATACACCGCTTGCCATGCAGTGTTCTATCAGTCACCGTTTTATGCTGTATAGTTCTTATTGAGCGCTGACTCCAGATACACGACCGTTCTTATTCTTACAGGATTAGGTTTTTTTTATGTTTTCATTTGGTTATTTTTGTTTTTTTTATTTATTTAAATTTTTTTGTGTTTTGCTTGATCATACATCACAGGACATGGAGAGTTAATTCTGGAGCCAATGGTTATGCAGCTACTTCTGGTGATTGTACACTGGCAAATCAAGCTGTAAGCACAGCACTGTATAATTCCTCCCACTACTTTTTTTTTTTGTTCCTGCTAGTGTGATGGACGGCTTTTCTCTTCTGATACAAGCACATCCTTTCTGCCGAAGATTCTTTTAGCAAATTTTCATCACAGGCATTGGGGCACCTATCAGCAGCTATCTAGATCAGCTTTCTCCTCTGCTGAGCCTTAGTGCACTGTACCCGGCCCCCGCAAAGAGTGGGGCTTTATTCAGAGCTTTAGATCCTGCATGATGCATTCCCCACGGCACATGCAATTGCCTCAGAGTGCTATACAGGTTCAGGGCCATGGCTACTTTGGTGGAGCGCTGTTCCTAAAGACCCACTTTGGTAGGTATGCCCAAGGGAGGGCAAAGATTGGATGGGGCATGTCCTCTTTAAATGGCCATAGCTCCCACGTGGTCACAGCTGCTTTAAAAAATGCATGGTTGACAGAGTTTCTGCTTTTAAGGAAATATATAATTTGCCTGTTTCCTGGTTGCATGGTGTCTGTAAGAGGAGGAGAGGGGGGTGTCCAGTGCTGAATGGACAACCAAATCACCCTGAGCCTCTAGGGTGTTGATCAGGAGAAGATATTCCTTCACCAACCAAGTCCCTTTAAAACCAGAGGTTCCCCAGCCTAACAGGCTGACATCTGTTGTGAGCATTTTCCTGATTCCAATGCTGACTGGACAGGAAAATTGGGAGGTTAAGGTTTTGAATGTGCTTCTCCCACACATCTAGAATGCTGAGCTGCAATGAGCTGGAGTGCAATTAAACATAGAGGACTGCTTTGACAGAGGCCACTAGCAAGCAGAACACCCTCACTCAAAAGCAGGTTGGGCGACTCCTGGACTGCAAGGTCAGACCATGGGAGCAGAGAGAGAGGCCTTTTTTTCCCAGGGAAGAATGACTCTGGACAGGACCATGATCAAGACTAGACCTAGGTACTCCAAGGGATGAGAGGGTTCCAGAGTTGACTTCTGAGATTCTGCAGGGTTTGTATCATCTTTCTTGTTCTACTTTCTACAAAGGGGAGGCAGGCCAGAGTGTGAGGGGTTTTACAGGGCTGTACTTAAAACTTCATTTTGCCAGTGTCCAATCACCAATGTCCAACCATTGAATTACAGAACTCCCTGTGTGCTGTTATGCTTAATGTCACACAACCAAAAATACCACAGTAAGGCAAGGGAAGAAGTTTCTTCCGATTATAAGATTACTAAGAGTGTGGCGATGTCGAAATCCACTACTGGAAAGATTTAAGCAGGTAATGGGCATGTTTTTTTTGTTTTTTTTTTAAAGCTGGAGTTTTAATTTAAACTAATAGAAATGACTCGAAGAATGAGCTATAAAGTGTGCTTCCGCTTTTGCAACCAAATTCGGATTACAAATACTTAATATTTGTTACATGTTCTTATTTACATAGAGCTTTAAGAAATAAAATTAAAAAAAATGCTACTTGCTTATTACTTGCTCTTTTCTGAACGAAATGTTTTTTTTTTCTCTAAAGTGAATTTTGCTCTGGAGTGCAAATGGGTGGGCAGGTAAATGCTAACATAATTAACCCTGTCTGTACTGTGCTGGCATTATCTATTGTAATCTAGATTTGAATATGGTCAACCCGAACAAAGGGGTTAAAGAAGAACTCCAGGCATGTTAAACATGTGGGCTACCCCATACACTGCAAGGCTCTAGTGCCCATTTTGGTCCAAGGTGTAAAATAATAATAAAAAAAAAAGATATTCGCCTCATCCTTGGTCCCACCTGGGTACTGGGCATGTCCCTCCAGCCTCTTCTCCTCTGGTTTCGGCGGTCTAAGGACCTTGGATGTCATCACGTCCATTCACTTGCATTGGACGTGAGGATGCCGACATTCCACAGAGGAAGAGAGGTGAGCTGTCAACTCTGTGGAACTGAGGATCGGATCTGGTAGCAATGTATGTAACACATAATGAGAGGAAGCGCAGAGTGTCCCTAGTCTTTCTATGGGGATGGAGATTTTTCTCACTGTCACTCACAAATGTCCTCATGAGGTTTAAGTCTGCCAAAAGGCCTGCTACTCAAAAGTATCTTAAAAGAAAGATATATATTTAATATAAGTGTGTGTGTGTGTGTGTGTGTGTGTTTTTAGTTGTGCTGCGTGAATAGAAACACGTGGTGAACATATAGAGGGTTTTGACTGCAAATGTGGAAATACACTTTAAAATGCAGTCGACCACCACCAACCAAACTTAATGGTTGGGTTAGCCTGTCCCTAGCTGCAGCCATCTCAGCTGTTGTCCACATATCCAAGGATGATATATACTTACAAATGTCAGATAAAATGAACAAGATCTAACCTATAGAGGTCTAGGATTCTTCTCCTTCCCTCTAATTCACAATAGTTTAGAGATTTAAAAAAAAAGAATGCATTATGTAAAATCGAATTTTACTTGAAGCAGTGATCCAACCAAATTAATATTGTCTCTTAGATGAAAATTCTAAAAAACAGGGGATGACCAATTCCTAACAGCTGATGCATACCATGTCATGTCCTAGAAACCTGAAGAAGAGCAAATGGTGAGCACTACAATAAATTTACAACTAGAAAGGTGTAATTCCCAGAAGGCTTAACAATACAGAATGACTTTGTTAGCCAGCAAAGGCTTTTTTTATGGAGAAAAGGGGCTTTTTTTCCCCCCAAACACTTCCAAATATCTGTCGAAGCACCAAGTGTGGTATATGAGAATACCATAGCAAAGTCTAGTCTTACTGTGGTGTCAAAGTACTAACAGGGAGTTAATTTTAAAAAAAGAAAAAAAAATTAAAAGCAAACTTAGCTGGAGGTTACCCATTGCTTCTTCAAAGATGCTATGACGCGTGAGTGATCCTATCTAGCAGATGGCGAGACTCCTCGCATGTGCAGAAGACACAGCAAAAAAAAATATCTTAAGTAACTTAATTTAAAGCTACCTATATGTGAGGAACAAGTCACACCAGGTATACATAATTTCTAATTATTCAACCTGAACACAGCCTTTTTAACCTTAAAAAAAAAAAAAGATTTTCTAAATTAGTGTCAAGATGCATAATTTGGACCTTCAAAAAAATGAATTATTGGCGCACAGTCCATCTGCAAAATGGACTCACATGACTGGTGTGCAGTGTAAAGCTGTTGTGTTTTCAGAGCATAAGGGCGAGTATACCGCTCCACAACAGCGATACACGGCGAGTTGGACCGCAGCTGAGCGGTCCCCCCGCCTGACCTCAACGTAGCCATCAAGGCTCAGCCTGGCCAGCTGAGTCCTTGTGACACATCTCAGAAACAGCTCCCCAACAGTGACCCTTTACAGGCACACTTGCCTTCGACGGCACAGTACAGGTCTCAGTCCCCACTCAGCCCTCTTTTTCTTCTGCAACGGCAGATTGCACACAGGCTCCCCCCTCGGCAGTGATACAGTCCTGCGACATCCATCCGCCTACAAAAGTGAGTCACCCCTTTTGAACTGTTCATGTTTGTCCATCCAGCCGCACAAGATACACTGGTAGGCTGAAACACTTAAACACACATGGGTTTTTTATTTACTGTGTTACTGATTCACACTTAAAGGGCAGTAGCGCTTTGATTTTGTTTTTATTGTGTTTTCAAAGCAGCACACCGATTTTTACCTTTTTTCTCTTCTGTTCATTGAAGGACACAGCAGAGATCTTTGAAACCCTTCTTAGCTTCTTCAGCCTCTGGATGCATCCTTGTTTTCCAAAGAAAGGGACATCTGTTAACCTTGCAGATATTTTGGGCAGCTAGCATCCTCTTGTTGCCTGGGTGTGGGGTGTTGGTTCTGGGAGCTACTAACTAGTCTTCTGCACCACATTGGTTCATGCCTTCAAACCTCAGGGGATTTACTCCTCCCTGTTTACTGTTCCCATAACAAAGTGTATTTAGCCCTCAAGCCCCACATAGTGTTTTTTTTTTGTGTCATGTACTTGCATGTCCCATTCTTCCAAAACTCAGTAATCCTTCGCTAAGCTTTGAGTCCCCAGCGCTTCCAGTTAGTGACCTACTGTTTGCCTTTCTTCGGTACGCCAGTTGTGGACCCTCTGGGTTCAACAACAAACTGGAAAGGTTCATCTCCAGATACAGGGATCCTCTGGCAGAAGTGGTGGATGCAATGGTGGCTCTGTTGGGGTCAGTACAGTCTGTTGTCACCCTCTCCTCCCTTCATCTGCTCCACTGGATCGTAAGGGAGTGCATTTTTGTGATCCTCATTGCTTTGCATTTTCCCAGGAGGATGTGGTACCTCGCCCTGCTTACAGTACTGGCAGATTCTTTGTAGGCTCTTCCAGATCGTCCAGATTTTCTATCGCAAGGGACATTTTTTGTACCCTGCTTACAGTCTCTGGCTTAATGGCATGGCCTAAAGCCTGGGTCCTGAGGGACGGTAGCATCTAGGAATCATTCATTCCCATGGGCTCCCAGCTTGGAATCTTCTTTTAGTGAGAGACTAGGGACTTTTTGCGGTCTTGTCCAGAGATCATTTGCCTTCCAATCTGTGAAACTTTTTGTTAAAGGGTAGCAAGTACTTTGACATGCCTTTTGTGGGATCTGCTTTGGTTCTTTGGCTTTTCCAGAAATGCCTTTTTGCTCCGATCAAGGATATTCCTCCCTTATTCCCTGGTTGCATTCGTGTTGCCATGACTGCGTTTCTGTTTTGGCACAGGCCATTGCATGTTGGGGACCACTATGGGTCGCACTGTATTTGTTCCTGCCTAAGTCAGCAGGGTTTTTCCCACCAATCGATAGACACTTCTTTAGGATGTTTCAATGTTCAGAGATTCAAAGTGTCCTTCAATAAACGGTAGAGAAATTAGGATTTTTATATTTCTCTAAAATCCTTTTCTCTGCATTCATTGAAGGACACAACACCCACCCCTCTGATTGTTCTTTTGTTGACAGTTGTTGCTCCATGTACTGCTTTGTGACTAGCCGAGCTGCCTCTATCAGTTAAAGGTTTGTCCACCAGGCCGCCCTTAGGCTGTGCTTTTGTTTCCTGTGCTAAGAGTCCTACTCCTGAAGGTGGGCTATAACTCAGCAGTCAGAGATTCAAAATCTCTGCTGTGCCCATCAATAACCACAGAGAAAAGGATTTTACGGTAAGTACAAAAATCCTTAGTTTATTTAAAAAAAAATTTTAAGTCACATTTTATTCAATTGTATAAACTCCAGAGCATTGTGATGCTGTGTAGTGCAGCATGTACTGCATTTTCATACTTTTTTTTTTTTTTGCGACAAAATCACGAAGCAGTGATGTGAACTGACTTGTTAGTAAACAAATTGCCTTGTCTCTGCTTTAGGACTGCAGCAACAAATCTGGTGTGAACGGGCCCTTCTTAAATTATGATCTGCACTATTCATACAAGCTTTTTATGGATATTTGCCAATGGGACATTACTGTCAAACCATCTCCTTCATATTCCCTGACCTAAAGTGTGTGTATAGGCAACATTTAAAAAATAAGTTTTGCCATTGTTTATATCTCTTCTAGGATAGATTAATGCCTGTATTTGTGCTGCTGACCATTGTTATCAAGATAGAAAGTTAACGTTTTTTAGAGGTGTCACCAGAACATGGGGGAGGAGAAATCATCCAATTAGGTCAAATATTCCAATGACTACTCTCTAAGATGTGAGATCGCCTCACTTTAGGGAGATTACTTCTCATTTCCTGTTGCGTCTCTAGGACAGATAATGAAGGAAAATCTTCCTAGCAATACACAGATGGCAAAAAATAACCCAATACGGGTTTTAACCCTTCCCTGCTCTATCCAGAACAAAACAAAAAAAACGTTTTGCTATACATATACTTTAATTCAAACAAACCATACATGATTTGAGGATCCCAATCCCTAATATAAACTAAATATTAAATACATTAGCTATGGAGTAATTTCCTAAACATTTAATATATGGAAGAACATCCTAGGAATAAATGTCTGGGGGGGGGAAAGCACACCTAATATGGAAATAGGTTTCTTAAAGCTTCATCTGTAGACTCTATACAAGGAACCAATATAAAATACAATTTCACTGGTACCATATCCTAGAAGCTTTACACGCTTTTTATTCCCAGCAACTTCAGACATATGTTGTAAGGTGCCTATTTACCTGTTGCAATTCTAGCACATGTATTGGCTTTAGGGTCTATTCTTTACTTTTCTGTTTGATTTGATACCTAGATTCCTTTAGATCTCAAAATATATACTGTATACACGGACCACCACCCACAAACTTCTAAAACATTGAAAAGACTGCTAGAGCATAGTCCTGCAGCTGTTCAATGCTTACTAGTTCTCTAATTTAAACAAGTGCATCCCCCAAAAACAAAGTACAGCACCCCCAAATTAGATATCCAAATTTTTATATAGGGCCAACATACTGCAAATTCACATCAGTCCCTGCCCTCAAGGAGCTTACAATCTAATGTCCCTATCTCACATGCATACATACAGGGCTGATTTAGAGAGGAGCCAATTAACCTTCCAGCATGTCTTTGGCGTGTGGGAGGAAATCAGAGTAGCCAGAGAAAACCAACACAAGCACAGGGAGAATATGCAAAATAATAGAAAACTCTAACCATTAGATAATATATGATACACATACTAGCTTTGTCTGTCAAACCATATGGTCGATTTATAAACCCTTTTAAATATTCTCCTTTTCTGGTTTAAAGTTGTCTCATAATTTATTTATTTTTTCTTTCTTCCTTTTTTTGTTTTTTTAAACCAGTTCTTGTTACTTTAAGCACAATTTTTGTATTTATTTAAAAAGTTTTGCTTTTTTTTTTTTTTTAACCCTACACAGCAACACAGTCCTACCAGTGGTATTCTTGGGGACCTCCAAATATGCAGTGCCGATTATGTGCATTATGTTGGGCATACTGGAAAAAGTATGGTGGTTTGAAGATGCCAACCAGACTGGATGGTGAGAGGCCGGGTCCAAATCGTAATAATATGGTATGTTAATGCACATCTTAAATTGGTATATAACATAAACTTCTTCTCTTGGTATTTTTAAGGCAGCCTAATTTTTTTCGCAAACTTGATATTATAACTGTTATGTCAGAACACTGTAAAAGCAAATCCTTATGCTTGCCCAAACCTTTTATAGATATCTCTTTTAGCCTGGGGAATGTTTTAAAGCTGAACTTTAACTTTTTTTTTTTTTTGTATGCGCACAAGGCACTAGTCACATACGTGATCTCTAATTAATAAATAGTATCCCATGTCCTGTTGGTTAAAATTCCTACCTATGGATTGAATGTTTACATTTGACTAAATGGCGGCCATTGTTTGCATCCTTGAAAGGGTTAGTTTGCCTTAACCATAACAGCTTGACCTGCATGTCAGTGTTCAGAAAAATATAAATGCGTCGTATCAAAACAAAGCATTAATTTACAGAATTCTACTGTTGCATATGTTAACAAACATACAGTTTTCAGGAATGAAGGGAATTTATCCAAACTGGAGCAGACAAAATCTGGAGCAGCTGTGTATGGCAACCAATCCGCTTCGCTTTCATTTTAAAATCTAACTGAGCAAACTGAAGAGAGAAGCGGATTGGTTCCCATGCACAGCTGCTCCAGCTTTGATAAATTCCCCTCACTATCTTTCAAGACAGCGGGGACAATGGCAATGCAATGAGTATGGGTATTCTTCTGTTCGATTTTTATACTTTTGTTTCCACACCCAACCCTTCCAACCCCCCCAACTAAACTACTAACTAAAACCAATATTAAAATAGTGGGAAAAGTGCACAATGCTTACCTTGGACCCCGTGTACACTGTGCAGGAGTGCTTTCTCACAAGATCTGAGATCCTCTGCTTTCCCAGAAGGCTGTGGTAAAGCTGATGTCACTGATGCCTAATCAAGCAGGAGGAAGCATGGGTCTAAGGTAAGTATCTTGTGCTTTTTTTTCTGCTAATATGAGTGTAATTTTATTTTTTGTTACTGACTTTGCATGGGGAAGGGGGTGTATAAGAAAAAGGTCCACTTTAAAAGCCAAGTGAAGTCTAAGGTTTTTGCATGTTATGCAGTCAGGCTGTATAACCGGTAAGGATTTTTCTTTTTATTTCATTTTTATTAGAAAGTGCATGTGCTTTGTAGCGTGAAGGCTGCCCTGTGTCGCCAACATATCGAACTGCCTCCCGGTGGTAAAAAAAAAAACGGCCAGCTCTCTAGATCTGAGCGGGCGTCTTTAAACGTCCGCTCAGCCACGCCTTGTGGCGCGAAAAAAAACCCCCCCCTCCCTCCGCGCCCCCCCCTCCCGTTGTCACGCTGGTCCCGGGATCCGCTGTTCCCGGTGCAAGCCCGGGACCAGCATAGTGCCTCTGTCACAGGGGATCAGAGGCAGATCGGTACACAATCTTCCTCTGGTCCCCTCTCCACTGCCAGAATGCGGTCCCCTCTCCGCTGCCAGAATGTGGAAGTGATGTATATTACATCACTTCCGCATTCTTGTGTCACTCTCCAGATTCAGACGCTGGAGAGAAGCTGACGAAGCAGATCTATGCTTCATCAGCTTCTTCGGGGGGTCGTGGAGACCCCTGATGTCTTCATAAAGAGGACCTGTCACATCTTTTGCTATCACATATGGGGGATTCCTTAGCCCCTTATGTGATAGCAATCAAGTTAAGTGAAAAAAAAAATAGGAAAACAAATTTCCCAAAAAACAATGTAAGTTCCCACTCATACATACACTCATGCAAACATGCGTTGGGTGCACATACCTGCGAAAACGACGATTGCGCCTATTGTGCCGCACATGTTACATATCACCGCGAACGTCGCAGTGAGAGCAATAGTTCTAGGGCCATCAATCACTGGTAACACTAAACGGATGAGCGGTAAAAGCTTTTCAAGCGTCGCCTATGGCCACTTTTGGGTATGGTAGTTTTCTGCGATTTCGCGGGTGCGCACAATTTTAAAGTTTGACATGTTTGGTGTCCATTTACCCAACATGACCCAGTCTTATATTTTACCAAAAAAATTGGGTATTAATAATTGTTTTCTAACATAATGTAAAAATTAAAAAAAAATTCTAAATTTTCTGAAATATAGTAAAAATAAAAACCCCAGTGGTGATTAAATATCACCAAAAGAAAGCTCTATCTGTCCCCAAAAAATTGTATAAAATTCATTTCAGTACAGCGTTGCATGGCTGAATAAATGTCAGTCAAAGTACCACAGAGCTGAAAACTGAAAAATAACCTGGCCAGGAAGGGGTGTAAACACCTGGTCTTCAAGTAGTTAAGAGCCGCACATCTGCTCTCACACAGAGCGTGTGGTGTAGGCCTTCAGTCTGACACTTCCCATGCACAGTGCTCTATTAACAATGCTACTCAGGAAGTATGAGTATTGTTCAGATCAGTGTGCGGGGATATTGTCAGAACGCTTGAGGCCCATACAGTTACATCCGTGTGAGAGCAGCAGTCCGGCTCTCAAGTGTGCTGCTGACACACACGTGGAGCCTTCAGTTGGGCTTTAAAGTGTTTCTAGACCAAAACTTTTTTTCTTTCATTTTCAGCAAAGTAAGGGGATGGTTAAAACAGCTGTCCGCTTTCTTTCTGCCTTCTGTGTCTCAGTGCGAGCTCTGCCTGGGAGAAAATGTACAGAAGCCTGAGCTTTGCAGCTGTGACCGAGTGATCACAATGGCAATGCTTTCCAAGCTTGAATGCAAATATTAAAGAAATACATTTTTTTAATATATAATTATGAATTTCTTGAATTTTTGTAAAAGGTGAACTTATCCTTTTAACAGAGCAGCCTAGGGTGGCAACCCTGCTCCTCGATAGAGTGGAGTGAGTGAGCGCTGTCCACTTAGGACAGGAAGTGGACAGCTAAAATAACTGCCAGTTTTTTACTACATTGCACAGTAGACCGGGAGCTACCTGACAGAATGGGAGAACACAAAGTTGACCTCATTCTTCTAATTCTGCTCCTGCAATATATTTAATCACAGGCTGGGGAGCTTTATAACCAGGCTGTTTTGTTGTTACCTCAATACATAAAGTTAGGCGAGATCCTGACTGTGCTGGCAGATTAGAGAAGTTGTTTAACAGAACACATTGGGGGGAATGTATCAAAACTGGAGCAGCTGTCCAGGGCAACCAATCAGCTTCTCTCTTCAGTTTGTTCAGTTAAGGTTTGAAAATGAAAGAGAGAAGCTGATGCACATGTGCTCCCAGATTCTGTCTGTTACAGTTTTGATAAATCCCCTCATTGTTTGACAGGTAAAACACTTATGCTTACATATTTCAGCTTTGAATTTAGTAGTTTATCTTTACCTCCTATGTTCATCTAAGTGCAGTTCTACAGCCATTCTTTGGCAATGATGTTTCTAAATTGTGTGTATTCATTATGTACCTAAAATTTAAATTTGACATTTTGTCTGAGACAGTATGTCCACATATGACCACATGCTTGCACATTATATTTAAGACCATTTCAACTAAGTAACGTTTATCACATGAAGTTCATCATGAATACCTTGCTGGGTGTTTTCCAGTTGTACTATCTCTACATTTTTTCGCAGTGCCCCACAAATATATGCAAGGATCAGTTTACACTTCTGATAATTGGAAAGCATACTTTCCTATGCTACTAAAGGACTTTTTATGAGTTTTCCATCACCATATGTTTTTCATGCTTTGTTTACATTTTACATGACCGAATGGGCAAAAATGCACTAGAACACATAAAAATATCTCAAAAATTAATTTGAAATACACTCGAATGGATGCGGTGTACAGTAGAATGAATAGCTTCTTAAAGGAGAACTATGGGGTCAGTGTTTTTCCCCATAGTTCTCCTTGGGGTAACGGGAGGACACAAACTAGCGTCCTCCCGTTACCCTAAGCTCAGTATACCGCGAGCTACAGCTCGCGGTATACTGAGACGCCGCACCTGGAGCGGATCCCGACTTAGATGACGGGATCCGCCCAGCTGCGTGAGTGACAGCTGGCTCTGCCTATCTAGAGGCAGAGCCAGCTGTACCCGCACCCTCCCCCGTCCGTTCCGCCAGTCAGCGCTGGCAGATCGGAGCGGGGAGAGGGGAATCCAGCCCCTCCCCCTGTCACGGCAGAGAGCCGTGACAGGATCCAGAGGTGAGGGAACCCGGTATGTGTTCCCTCACCTCCCGATCTACTGAGCCGACCTGTGACAGTCACATTGTCACAGGTCGGCTTAGAACTATGAGGTGAGTGGAAATCACTCGTGTCATAGTTCTCCTTTTAATATCTTTGACGCAGGTAGCCAGTGATACTATCTTCAGCCCTAGTGGAATCTTCAGTGAAGAACATACACTCCGTGGAAGGGAAGCAGGAAGTTCATCTCAAAGTAATGCCATGGTGGTCACAAGGACATAAATTGAGAGGAAATCCCGACAATGGGGATATTTAAAAAAAACCTTAATTCCTATCATTTAAATTGTCCTCACTTTTTTTCCAAAATGAAGAACAATAAAACTGGGATGGAGTTTCACATCCTGTTGTATAAATATTGTTTTTTTCGTTCTGATTCTCAGCAATGTTATTTTCTCTTTCCACATAACAGAGTCCTCATGGTCTTCCTAGAGCCAGCGGAAGCCCAAAATTTGCAATGAAAACACGACAAGCATTTTATCTACATACAACAAAGTTGACCAGGATTGCTAGGCGGTTATGCCGTGATATCTTCCGTCCGCAGTATGCTGCTAGACATCCGTACATGCCCATCAACAGTGCCGCTATCAAAGCAGAGTGTACGTATTTAGGAACTAGAACTATATAGAATAATTGCAATGTTTTCTGTACATGGAAACTGATATGGTTTTCACCTTTTACTACAGCTGTATGTGCTTTTTTCAAGTAATTGTTTTGGGGGAGATTTTTGCTTGGGGAGGT
>NW_017307087.1:729144-731671 GCF_000935625.1 Nanorana parkeri
ATTTGGGGAGGGGCAAGAATTTTGCTTGGTGCAAGGGGGTAAGAGAGGGTGAATTTTTTGCTTGGGGCAAGGAAGGAGTGGGATTATTGCCCGGGGCAATATTCCACTTTGGAATCTACAGTTTATACCATTATCCTAGTCTGTTTAGGCCATTCTATCTGTGTAAGAAGCTGTCTGTGTTTCTATCTCATCCTAATTCATATTTCAATATTTTCCTGTTTTTAATGTGTTTATGTGAGAAATAAAAGTATACATATATATATACAACTCCAATTCCTAAAAAGTTGGGACGCTGTGTAAAATCTACATAGAAACGGAATGCAATGATCTGCAAATCTCATAAACCCATATTTTATACACAATCCAAAATAGAAAACATATCAAATGTTTAAAATGAGAAAATTTACCATTCTAAGAAAAAAATAAGGCGATTTTAAAATAGATGACCGCAACACATCTCTAAAAAAAAGTTGAGACACCGCAATGTTTACCACGGTGTAGAATCCCCTCTTCTTTCAACAACACTCTGTAAACATCTGGGAACTGAGCAGATCAGTTGCTGGAGTTTTGGGAGAGGAATGTTGACCCATTCTTGCCTGATATAGGAATATAACTGTCCTGTGTCTTCTTTGTCGTATTGTTTGTTTCAAGATGTGCCAAATATTTTTAATTGGTAAAGGTCTGGACTGCAGGCAGGCCAGTTAAGCACCCGGACTCTTCCACTACAAAGCTATGCTGTTGTCATAGATGCAGTATATGGTTTAGCATTGTCCTGCTGAAATATGCAAGGCCTTCCCTGAAAAAGGCGTCATCTGGATAGGAGCATATGCTGCTCTAAAACCTGGATATATCTTTCAGCATTGATGATGCCTTTCAAGATGTGCAAGCTGCCCATTCCATACACACTAATGCACCCCATACCATCAGAGATGCAGGCTTTTGAAGTGAGAGCTGATAAGCCGGAAGGTCCCTCTCCTCTTTAGGCCAGAGAATGAGGCTCCCAAGGTTGGCAAAAAGAATGTCCAATTTCGATTAGTCTGACCACAGAACAGTTTTCCACTTTGTGACAGATCATTTTAAATTGGCTTCGACCCAGCGAAAACGGCGGCATTTCTGGATCATGTTCAGATATGGCTTCTTCTTTGTATGATGGGGCTTTAACTTGCATTTTTGAATGACACGGCTAACTGTGTTCACAGGCAGTGATTTTTGGAAGAATTCCTGAGCCCATGCAGTGATGTCCATCACAGAATCATGCCTGTTTTTTAAATATTATTATACAGGATTTATATAGCGCCAACAGTTTGCGCAGCGCTTTACAATATAGGGAAGACATAATTACAAAACAATTAAAGACAAGATGCTAAGGAGGGCCCTGTCCGTGAGGGCTTACAATCTAAGAGGGCCCGGGCATATATTGTGTTTCGGCCTAGTCCCTTGCACACTGAGATTTCTACAGATTCTCTGAATCTTTTGATGATATTATGTATTGTAGATTATGATATAGTTTAAAGTCTTTGCAATATTGAGGAACATTATTCTGAAGATTGCTCAACAATGTTTAGATGCAGCTTTTCACAAATTGGGGACCCTCCGCCCATCTTTACTTCTGAGACACTCTGACTCTTTAAGATGCTCTTTTTATACCCAGTCATGTTACTGACCTGTTGCCGATTAACCTAATTAGTTGTAAAAGGTGCTTCCAGCTCTTCCTTGTTAGTGTCACTTACTTTGCCAGCTTTTTTGTTGCTCTGTCCCAAGGTTTTTGAGATGCGTTGCCATCAATTTTAAAATGTACGTTATTTTTTTTATAAAATGGAAAATTTTCTTAGTTTAAACATTTCATGTGTTTTCTATTGTTAATAAAACCTGAGTTTATGAGATTTGCAAATCATTGCATTCTGTTTTTATGTAGATTTTACACAACATCCTAACTTTTTGGAATTGGGTTTTTACACTGTATGCAAGTTATACAGGAAGACTGCAAATAGGAAGGGTTAAATGACATTTTATATCCAAATTACACCAAATGCTGTAATTCTTAGTTTAGGATTCCAAAAACCCTTAAAGCAACCATTGGCATTAATAATCTTAACTGTAAATGCCTGATCAGTCTTTGACTGGAAGGTAGAATACTATGTAGTAGGTGGGATAGCAGTGTTCTTTAACCAGTTGACATCCGCGGTGTTAAACCCCCTTCCCATCCAGGCCATTTTTTCAGTATTCAGCGCTGCGGTACTTTAACTGACATTTATTCCGTCATGCAGCGCTGTACTGAAATGAATTTTATACCCTTTTTTGGGGACAGATAGAGCTTTCTTTTGGTGGTATTTATTCACCACTGGGGGTTTTATTTTTTTACTATATTAAGGAAAAATTACCGAAATTTTTTTTTAAAAAAACAGTTTCCCCTATATTTAATGATAAAACATTTATTATTACCCAATTTTTTGGTAAAATATAAAAGATGGGGTCACGTCGGGTAAAAAGACACTAAACATGTCAAGCCTTAAAATTGCGTGCGCGC
>NW_017307087.1:731916-739420 GCF_000935625.1 Nanorana parkeri
CGATCGGCGGGCTATGGACCCGCTGATCGCCTATATGTGAAACACCCGGTAACGGGTGTGTGCATTGATCGGGTCTTTTCTGCCCGTGCGTGCCCGCTAGGGGGCGCGCGCGAGCAGAAAAAAATTGCCGTCTGGACACGGCAACCCGCAGATGAAGCAGTGCCGTCCGTCCGTTTTTTTACTACGGGCGGACGGCAAGAGGTTAATGCTTACATTGGTGAGTTTGGGGAACATTGTTCATGGTAACTTTATTGAGAAGTAGAGGTGGGGGTAAATATCAACACCATTAGGGAATAGTAGGGAAAGGGAGGGAGAAAGGGAAGAACTAGGAGGTACAGGAACTGAAAGAGATGGAGGAGGGACAGGGTGTGAAAGGGATGGGGGGACCCAGAGAAATTAGACTTTGGGGGTGGGGGTGGGTGGACAAGAGCCTACGGAGGAACAAGCAATGGGAGGAGTCTCTACCCGCAAACCTTTTTGGGAGGCATTCCTTGATCCATGACTTCCTAAACTTGATATTGTCTGTATCTGTATTGTTTGTAGTCTAATCAGGAGAGCAGCCTAGGGTGATGATGCTACTCAATAGCTACAGTACAGCAAGTGACCTGTCAACCGAGTATAGGAAGTGTGTTACTGGCAGGATCACTTGACAAAAATATAGGGGAATAAAGCCTGAGAAAAGGGAACAATTCCAGCCACCACATTGAAGAACTTGTAAGCTGCAATATATACAATTTTTGTTTTCAGGTTCAGCTATACTTTGTGGAGGAAGCAGAGTGAAAACACTAACCTTCTCAAAGCTTCCTTGTATTGACTAATCAACAAATCTCTATCTTTAAAGTGTAATATGACAGTGTTCCTCCCCTCCTCGCCCGGTGCAGCAAATATTGCTGCATTGATCACCCAGCCTCTATAATTGTATTTTAAATTAGATTTTTCCTATTGTTTACGCATGCAGGTACAACAAGACTCCCAGAAGCTTCAAAAACTCCACTGATGCTGAAACAGATCGTCAGAAAACCTTTAGAACAAGTTCTACGATATATAGGTACATATAGACAGTTTTGTCATTTTTGTTTTCTTCCCAATTCATACAGACGTTATTAACACAGACTTTTAATTCCGCAGAGGCTCACCCCAGCGCTCCTAAGTTAGACATAATAAAAAACATCTCAACAAGCATCAATAATACCCTAACCCCGGCCAAATCTTCACCAGTTATCAACAATGGGTCTCCAACAATCTTGGGCAAGCGGAGCTATGAACAACATAATGGTATGGATGGTATGTGTCTTTATGTACTTTTTTATTTTTCTGTATGTTTTGCATAAGGGATCTTGGTGAAAGTGTTCGTGGCCTCTATACATTAAGGCTTAAATTTTTTAGATTTTTGAATAGTGTTTTGGACAAACAGAAAATGATTTATTCATTCTGTTGAATAAAAAAAATATTTATTCATTCTGTTGAATAAAAAATTCAAGTTTAGATTTTTCCTAATTTGGGTAAAAATCAAACATGGCATATACATATTTTATATGCTACACCTGGCAGAAAGTGTGAGGCACCAGAGCCACCTACGTTTCAAGCTTTTTACCACTACACAGTGAATATTTTGTTATGTGATCTGATTTAGCAAAATATCAGATTACACACAACTGCATTAGTTGTAGTGCTAGTGCTGGGGTTTCTTGTTAGAAACTCAAGTATGCTTTGGAAACGTTACATCATGAAAACGTCTGTGTATTAAATGTTTCAGGAAACATATGTCGCGTTTTAAGTTTTACCAGCATTTTAATTTCTCTATTCAGGATGGTGTGAATATTGATGAAGGCCTTGCATATTAACATTTAAACAACCTATTTTATATAGTTCCATCATTGCACATAGTCTTCTTATTTGTGTCTTACTTTTTTACATAAGTACAGAAATGCATGTTCTGGGTTTGTAATTTCAAACTGTGTTGCAGACTATTTTAGGGACAGATCAACAAGCAGAGACGTTCGCCTTAATCAAGTGGATGGAAAATATGCGTTGGCCTTTTTTGCATGTAGAAAGGAGAAAATATTGAAGGAGATTAAACCTGACGGGGAGAGAAAATGGAGCACCTTTTAATTTGGACTGAAGCTGTGAAGAGTACCCAAAAGCAACGGTTTTTGTATAGGTGTTAACTTTTCTCTCCCCTCTTTCTCTCTATCTATAATAAAAACAGTATGTATATGTGTGTATGTATGTATACGTGTGTGTGTATGTATGTATATGTGTGTGTGTGTGTGTGTGTGTGTGTGTGTGTGTGTGTGTGTGTATATGTATATACACATACACTTGTATACACAAAGCTATTCTTATATTAAGTAAACTGTGAATTTTTTAACATCCAAAACATTTTTCATTTTTTAGTCTTCTTGATTCCATTTCTATTGTGGGCTTACTTTGAAAAAAGACAGCTGATCTTGTATGTAGAGAGCCAGATGCAGATCTCCATAGTTTATGATTTCCTGAGAAATTACCTTTTAGATCATTTTTTTGTATGGGCTCTTGACTAATAATAATTTTTCTTGTTCTTTTTTTTATTTTTATTTTTTTTATGTTTCCTTTGTGTCTATGTGTAATTACTGTCTAGACATAACTGTAGGTTCTCTTAGCTTTCTGCACATGTGTTACAAAGCAGAGAATAATGTGTGAATAATGACTTCATGGAAGCAGCAATTCCATGACGCAAGCGGAGCTAGATTAAGGGCTTATTCACGCAATAACCTGCACGTTCCGGATGTATTTCTGCATACGTGTTTTTGATACTTCTGGTGCATTTTTTAAAATTTAGTTTTACATTGAGTTTAAAGTGACCTTAAAGTCAGAAATTTGTTTTCTCCTTCCCAATCCTGCTGTAGGGACTTACATTAAATGATGCCTCTTGATTCGATCATCTTCTTCTTTACTGTCCTTTTCAGCTGACCCTCCAGCACTCCTCTGTCCTCCTCTCCTCTGATGTCCCACGGAGTCTGTGCGGGTACACGCTTCTCCATACACTTACCTTGCGTCTCTCCTCGTCTCCCGGCTGAACATCTGAAGTGCGCATGCGCCCGCCCCAAGATCCTTTGCGGCCGCCCGAGACTCTTCAGATGTTCGGACTGGAGCGTGTGGTGAAGACACAGGTAAGTTTAAACTATTTTTAAAAGTTGTTTTTTTAAAATATGTTTTTTAAAAGTTGTTTTTTTAAAATATGTTTTTGCATATATCTACTGCTTGCTAGCAGTAGATGTATGCCTGTAAAATGGCGGTACCCAAAATTGTCTATAGGCGACGTTTTAAAAGCTAGAAGACAAAAGCAACAAAGCGCCACCTCCTTGTGTGAAATCTTTTTTTATTTGAATAATAAAAAAAACGGTTATAAATACTCACACTTATAAAATTTCAGTCACGCTTGTCAATAAGAAACCACAATCAGTGTCTAAGGAATGTTCCGCTCCGACTGCGTATTAAAAGCTGCCTCTGGTCACATCGCCATACCATCGTGCCTTTTAGGCTGGCTTTACATGTTTCAGGGGTATAGCCCCTTCCTCAGAATCACAGCTTGCCTTGTCAAAGAGAGGGGTTTAAAAATAAAAACGGGCCAATCCGACGGCAGATCTCTGTATGACTTGCCTCAAATTAATTGGTGACCCCCACACCTCTATTCAAGCTTGGCTTCTCCATTTTTACATAAATGGCCATTTTTCACACCTCTTTTAAACCAGTCCTCCTCCCGGTCTAGGATGCGTACTTGACTGTCTTTAAAGGAGTGACCTCTTTCCTTTAGATGTAGGTATACTGCCGAATCCTGACCAGAGGGGTTGCCTCTTCTATGCTGTGCCATACGCTGGTGTAGCTGCTGTTTTGTTTCACCGACATACAATTCTGAGCACTCCTCACTATACTGGACTGCATACACAATGTTGTTCATCTTGTGTTTTGGCGTTGGGTCTTTTGGGTGAACCAGTTGTTGCCTCAGTATATTGCTGGGTTTAAAGCAGACAGGGATGTGATGTTTTTTAAAAACCCTTCTGAGTTTCTCAGACACCCCAGCTACATATGGGATGACCAATTTCTTCCGTTTGTCTTGATTTTCACCCTCACTGGTACTCTTGGCATTCTTTCCTCTTCTTTCTGTTTTGACAAAAGCCCAGTCTGGATACCCGTAGGTTTTAATGGCCCTGTACTATAAAGAAGAGCCTTTTATTGGAGGAGGCTGATGTTAAAACAAGATTTAGGTACTAATTCTGCAGGAAAAGGGATTGTTGGTGCTTTGCATAGTACCACTGGGATTTATAGTAATTTATGGTTTACATTCCTGGCCTGGATGATGTCTGCAGGGGAATGCACCCTGTGAATCAGGTAACTGGTGAGTGGGGTTGTGGAATGAAACCATTGTTCATGTTGCATTCTGATTATGGGTGTAACTTGAAACACGGTCAAAAACATGGTGGTGTAAGCAGTCTAAACAGAGGAAGTCAACAGGTTTTTTCAATCCTCCACTGTCAGCCTGTGCTAACTCTGCATAATGCACACCCAAGATTGGTACGACATTAAAGGGACACTAAACTCAGGGTTTAAATCTTAAAAATTCATTCAAGTTCCCTAACTATTAACAAAATGTATCTTATTTGTGCATCACTCATCTGTAGATCCTCAAATCACCTATGCATTGGTGCTGACACTGTCCTCACTTCTGGCTACTTTTGTTCCTCATGGTCCCTGTGTATGTAAAGTAGCCACCGCTCCAAGCTCGCTTCTTAATGGACTACAATCTCAATAGAAATTGGTAAACTAAATGGGAGAAGTAGTCACAGCTCCAAGCTATGATGGACTATAAACTCATGCTTAGTTCACAAATTTGTATTAAAATTATAGTCCTATCATGAGAGCGATCTTGAAGCAGTTGGGGAACCATAGTAGCCACCCTCCAGAAGGAAGGACAGTGTCAGCATGATTTTAGAGATAATTTGAGGATCCACAGCCGAATAATACACAAATAAGCTACATTTTTGGTAATGGAGTTTGGTAGCGCTTCCAAACCGATATTGTTGGAGGTCATTAGAAATTCCTGTTGCATATGTGTTCTATTAAAACCCCTAAAAGAATTGGTAATCTAGTGCTTCTCCTGACCCATCTCTGAGCTTTGCTGTAGAGGTGGATCAAATTCAGGTATTCACACTGCTTGAATTTTTAGAAAAAAATAAGTTTAGGGCCCAGTTACATTTGTGTGTTGCACATGTCTTAGCGTGTGTTATGCCATGTTAGCACGTGTACAATTTATGGCAGTCCATTGAAATAAATGGGCTTCTGACACTAAATATTGTACGTCACTAAATTTTTGCCACAACGCACTCTGGTGCATTGGCATGCTTTGCCGCAAGTACATGTGCATTACTTTAGTCGGCTGGGGCGCTATTGACAAATTATGGCACTGCAATGCGTCAAGGAAAGTAAAATGCGTTGTGGGATCTTGTTCGTTAACATGTGCATTCCTGCAACACATACAGGTGAAACTCGAATAATTAGAATATCGTGCAAAGTTCATTTATTTCACTAATGCAACTTAAACTGTGAAACTAATATATGAGATAGACTCATTACATGCAAAGCAAGATAGTTCAAGCCGTGATTTGTCATAATTGTGATGATTATGGCTTACAGCTCATGAAAACCCCAAGAACCCCAAATCCACAATCTCAGAAAATGAGAATATTCCATGCAATCAATAAAACAAGTATTGTACATAGAACAATATCGGACCTCTGAAAAGTACAAGCATGCATATGTACTCAGTACTTGGTTTGGGCCCCTTTTGCAGCAATTACTGCCATTACTTTTGCACGATATTCTAATTATTCGAGTTTCACCTGTAGATGTAAATCGGCCCTAAATTATGTATTAAACAAGTCTAACCTTGTATTATTTTTCCCTGCTCAGCCACTTAACTCTCAAACCTAGATGTAGAGTTTCAGAGTTCACTCCTCTTTATCCCCAGCCACGATCTGCTAAGGAGACAGAATCTTGATTGACAGCCCTTATCACTCTGTCCCTACACTTTCCTGACACAAGCACAGAAATGCAGAGGTAGGGGGCACACAATTATAGAAATCAGCACAAGTACTAGAACTGGAAGGTGAGCCTTGTTATATGTTGGGAGAGTGCAGAGAGGGTGAGATAAGCTATCAGTCAAGAGTCCTTCTTCTTTGCAGACCATGGTTGGAATAAACAGGAGTCTGTATCTCTGTTTCTCCTGCAAACAGAAGCATGAGAGAACATACACTGTGGGAGTTAGGTGACGGAGCTGTGAAAAATAATACAAGGTGAGACCTCTACTTTAATGATTACAGAACTGCATTCTTTTTTGTCTTTTGTATCGGTCTGGACTACAGCTTTATCTGTTTTTGTGAAACATAGCGGATCTTGGTCGTTTACTTATCTGAGGTATTTAGTGGCGGTACTTGTAGATAGGCCATTAGGATTAAGTAATGTGTATATAGCCCTATATTTGAAATAAAAAGTTAAATACATTACAGTGCTTGGTATAATTTGAAAACTGAACCATTATGTTTAAATAGTTTAAGCAATGTAGAGTTCAAGAGTAAGATTATATGTTCTAGCTGTTTGTATAACCTTTTAATGTTTTTGTATATGACAAATAGTTGTTTTAAAGCTAGACACACATAAATGCAGCTCTGTAATCTTTAATACGTCATTAAAGCAGTGTAAAGTACTTGAATTTGACTTGGTATCAGTCTCTTGTAGTCTTTTGTACAGCAGGACTTGCTGTTTAATAGTATTGGCACTCCTCTCCAACTCAAGGTCTCACAAGGTGTCGGTATTGTACCCCACAACCGTAATTCCTGCAACACTAATCCTTGGTTTCTGCAGCAGTAAGAAGTGAGGACAGCCTGGAAGGCAACACTGTAGAGTGGTACTGTTGATTAAACTACAAAGAGAACAGAAAGAGAGAGCAGCGGTTTAAAATAGAGAATTTCTGTGCAATATATGAATGTGAAAATCTGCATGATCTTCTACTAACTGATGCAACTCCGATGCAATGTGAGATAAGACATTTAGAAGATTGTGTTGATCTCATTCTTTCTTTTTTTTTTTTTTTAATTCTTTATTTATAAACAGAGAGGTGAGAAACAGAGAGTACAATCATAATATATGGGTCACAAGACCTCAGAACATTTCCAATCTAAAAACCCGACCGTAAAGTCATGCCAGGAGATAGCTGAAAACAAAACAGAAATAAAAACCGGTGGAAGCATTTAAGTAATTTCTAAAGCATATTTAGTCAACAATATTCGTACTTTCCGCCATGTCAGGTGTTGAGGAAGCTCTCTACATCTCATCCCCTAAGGCATTTTATATTTTTATAACAGGAGGGGGATCTCATTCTTTCTAATGTAAGACTGTAAATGAGGAACTGTTGATGGTACAACATTGTGACACTTGAGATTGTTAAAATTTTGGGTGGAGTGCCCCT
>NW_017307087.1:739549-741351 GCF_000935625.1 Nanorana parkeri
CAAATTCTAAGAGACTTTAAGCTGGTGGGTCAGCTTTTGGTGGACAGCTGATTTTTCCCCTCTAAGCGGAACATTTTTAATTGTTTATATAGGTCCAGAGGCAGTGCTGCTCCAGGTTGGTCCACCTTTATCCGCTTAAGAGGCAGGTGCCAGTCCAGCTCTCTCTGGTAAGTATAATGTAAATAAATAGATTGCGGCACTCCAAAATAAGCATTCATCATCTTCTATATTCATTCAAAGTAGGCATATTGGGATACTCCATCATGACTTCTCTTGCTCATTTCACACTAACGTGTGTGATTAAGTGCATGTTGGTGTGAAACATGTAAAAAAAAGTCCTCGATGTATCCTGATGTGCCTGTTTTGAATGAATAAAGAAGCCGCATGTTTATTTTGGAGTGCCGTCATCCGTTTAATTGCTAATATAGGTAAAACAGATTCTATATATGGGTTTCATCTGTATATTTGGTGGTTTGCCTGGACTTCATTACACTTATCCTGTTCCCTCCCCAGAACTTTGACCATAAAATATATTTTCCTATAACATAATTATCCCCGTGATCTTTACTGTTAAGTCTGATTGGCAACACACAGCCTGTGGATGAAATCTTCAGAAATCCTCTGAGCTGCGCTGGTGTGGTGTGTGCACATCAGCCTTCATTCACCACAATGGAAAGCCTGAGCACAAGGTGACAGAAAAGCCTCCCATTAAAGTAAATGGAGCCAGAGGCCTTGTGGTGCTGGGTAGGTTGCACAATGAAGATTCTAGGGACAAAGATGATAGTGTAGGTAGTTGGTTATATTTCATGGTCAAAGTACTGGGTGAGACAGATAATAAATGTGCTTTTAGTGAAATGTATACCATTATTTGTCATACAATTTGAAAGGGTTGGCCAGTAAATATGCATATTATTGGACCATACCTATTGCACAAGGTGTGATTAGTGACGCTAGTGACAATAAACGAGCTTGTTTACTTTAGGTAATTCAACAATTAAGCTGAAAATGACAAAGAACATTCATTTAACCACTTGCTGACCGGAGTGTTAAACCTCCCTTCCTGCCACATTTTGAAAAAAAAAAAAAACCTCTTTTCCCCAATTTATGTTAATAAATATTTATTATTTCCCCAATTTTTTGGTAAAATATAAAAGACAGGATCACGTCGGGTAAATAGACACCAACGTGTCAAGCTTTAAAATTGCGTGAGCCCACAAAATCGCAAAAAAACTACCATGCATAAAATTTGTAATAGCGACGATTTAAAAGCTTTTACCGCTCATCAGTTTAGTGTTATCAGTGATTGATGGGCACTAGAATTATTGCTCTCACTGCGACGTTCGCGGCGACATGTAACGTAACGTGTGGCGTAATCGTTTTTGCACGTAGGCACACTGGACACGTATTTACGTGTATAAGGGCGGAGGACTTAAAACTTTTTTTGGTGGTTTTTATTTTTTTAATATGAGACTTTCATTTTATACTTAACTTGATTGCTATCACATAATGGGGTAAAAAGCTGGCCGAATGCTTGTATGAAAGAGCCGGTAACGGTTGTACACCTTCCTGGCCGGATTCTGCTCACGTGCACCCGCAGAAAAAAAGTCACGTTCGCGTACATTCACCCGCCGGGAAGGATCAGCCATCCACCCGTAATTTTATGAAGGACGGATGGCAAGGCGTTAAGATTGAAATGCCGGGTAATGCAGTTGAGTGTTTATTAATAAAAATAAGTAGTGTCCATATAGCCAAAGCGTTTCTTTTTAGTTTTGAACAAAGCAGAAAAGGGTTAAATCCAAAAG
>NW_017307087.1:741427-751803 GCF_000935625.1 Nanorana parkeri
ATATATATATATATAGGTTTAAATCCTTTTAGTAGAAGTAAGAATAGGAATTTGTCTTGATCAGCCTTTTGTAATCCTCTGAACAGCAAGGAGGAGAGGAAGAGCCAGTATTACTATCCACTCAGGCTTGGCTTCATTGCACATGTGTATGAGGAGATGATGACCTTAACTCCTTCATTGTCCTGTCACCAAGCTGGAGGCGTATCTAGGTTCTGCTGTGAACACTCCACACTTTTGGTTATAGTATCTGGCTGGGTTGTTTGGATCACTATACTATTACAAACCGTTTTATGGGTGCAGACCATATACTGTATGTGTTTCATCTGTGTATTTAGCATTTTGTTTCTGGAGATCAGCATTAAACCTGAATTTGCATATATCTACATAAATTGGATTGATTTTTACATTTGCCTCCACTATCGCATTAACGTATGGAGGACACAGGATAACACCATAATGTTTTACACAGTCGTTACTGCTTTGAGTTTGCTAACACAGTTGTTAACTACTTTTAATCCCTGGCATTTTGAGGTAAGAAAATTAGCTTTTCATTCAGGAGTTAATTGAAGGAGTCAAGACTGTTCTTCAATGTGTGGGCATGGCTGTTGTCTGTAGGAGGATTGGACACTACAAATTAAGTATTTCACTGAAGCGGGCCTTTAAACTCCTGTGTGAAGTGAAGATTTTTTTTTGATGGAGTAGTGCTGGGACCTTACACTTATTCTACTGTAATGGAGGGTATAGAAGTAATTGACCAAGATATTTGTATGCTTGGGGTTGGCAGTTTCTCCACACCAAAGGATCTCCACTGTCTCTTCAGTTTGTCACTGAGATAATGTGAGATTAATGCTAAAGATAGAGCTTTTGCCTCCCCTTTCCCAACTGTTTTTTTTTTTTTTTTTTGCTCAAACCCTTTATCTTTCTCTGCAGCAAACTGCAAGCTCGTTCAAAGTGGTACAGAGGCTTGTGTCCCAGGGGGGTGGTTGACCCAGCAGTTCCCTATCACAAACACTTCAGGGAGTTTTACTCAAACTTTGTCACTGTATAAAAGTGAGACTGATCTCTCTGCCCAATATTAACTTCCAGATTGGATGTGTACACCTTTGTTCACACACAAAGTTGCCATTGGAATTAGTTTGTTCAGTGATACCCTCTTTCTTCAGCAGGGAGATTTCTTGGCCTCGATGGATAGATTAGAGGTGCATACCTTCATATTGCAATCTGCCCTGGTCACCAGCGTTTCCTACGCTTCTGCATTAAAAAACATCAATTTCAATTTGTGGTGTTCGGGTTAGCTTTGATTCACCTTTAGAATGTTTACCAAGGTCCTGGTGCTGCTGAGAACCATGGTTAATTTGGTGATTCCTTATTAATTGTTCCTTATTAACAACTTGATCATCAAGGAAGCATCTGCTCGAAAATAGCAGGCCAACCTGCAGAACACTTGGCTATTGATCTCAAAAGAAATTTGATTGACACTTAAATTAAATCTTAAATCCTTCCTAACCTCGACTCAGCACCTAGAATGCTTAATCCTTTATACCAGCCTAGCAAAGGTTTTTTGCCCATAGAGAGGCAGAAAACTCTACGACTTCGGGTCCGGCACGTGCAATTACAGGACAGGTCCTTTCTGTGCAATTGCATGCAGGTTCTGGGACTGATGGCCCCTTTTACTCAGTTCCACGCCAGAGCCTTACTAATGGAGAATCTGTCCAGGTGAGCCAGATATCTCTCTCTCTCTCTCACAGGGAGTTTTGTTAACAACTCCTCACTAAGGCATCTCTTTTATGGTGACTGATTGCCAATGGTAATTCTGGGCAGGTCTTTATTTTTTTGATTCTCACCATGAACACAAACCTCCCTATCTGGGACTGGCACTCTGTCAGTCTGGAGACTCTGGACACAAGAAGAATGCAGATTAAAGGAGAACTATGAGATGAGTGATTTCCACTCACCTCATAGTTCTAAGCCGACCTGTGACAATGAGACTGTCACAGGTCGGCTCAGTAGATCAGGAGGTGAGGGAACACATACCGGGTTCCCTCACCTCTCGATCCTGTCACGGCTCTCTGCCGTGACAGGGGGAGGAGCTGGATTCCCCTCTCCCCGCTCCGATCTGCCAGCGCTGACTGGCGGAATGGACGGGGGAGGGGGCGGGTACAGCTGGCTCTGCCTCTTGATAGGCAGAGCCAGCTGTCACTCACGCAGCTGGGCGGATCCCGTCATCTACGTCGGGATCCGCTCCAGGTGCGGCGTCTCAGTATACCGCGAGCTGTAGCTCGCGGTATACTGAGTTTAGTGTAACGGGAGGACGCTAGTTTGTGTCCTCCCGTTACCCTAAGGAGAACTATGGGGAAAAACACTGACCCCATAGTTCTCCTTTAAGGAGCTTGCTGGAAGTGCTTGCTGCATTGGACCCATCAGCTGTGAGTATCGCACTCCGTGATGGAATACATAAACTGTGAGGATAGCTCAAGAAGCTTGACTGCAGCTAGAGAAGTGGAAAACATCTTGCTGGGAGGAATGTTGGGCTCTCACCCTCTAGGCTTTTTACATCCTAGAAATGGAGAAGACTGACCTCAATCTTCAGTGTCTCAAGCCAGTAGATTGGTCTCTTCATTAGGACATATTGCAGCAGATCTGTTAATGGTGGGGAACACCGGATGTGGACGTGATGGCGTCCCAAGGTGGGCAAGTTCACAGCTATAACAAGTGCTCCAGTTGCAGAAGCAGCAAATGCTCCTGTCACTACTTGGGTGCAGTATGTACCAAAGCTTCTTCCTTAACTTCTGGGGAGGATTAAATCGGAAGGCATTCCCATCATCCTGATAGTTCTGGACTGGGCAAGAAAAGGCTGATTGTCATAATTCAGGGCTTGCCGTTGCTCTGTGGCAGCTTCTGAATTGACCACAACTTGTGTTCCAAGGACCAATCCTGCTTCTCAGTCACTAGTTTTATTAGTATGGCTATTGAAGCTTAGTGCTTAGAGAGAAGAAACTCTCTTTACGCACTCAGTCAGTAATTTATACATTTGTTTGGCCTTGTAAACCGGTTACATCAACTTACTTGTTGTGAGTCTCTCAGTTTTAACACTCGGTACAGTGAGTGTTTGTTCTATTGGCCTTTTCCTTTCGTGACATCTTGGCCTTTTCCAGCTCCAGACTTTGGTCTACCATGTTTACAAAGCTGCTGCCTAGTACTCAGTCCACACTTTTACCATATTGTATTCTGTGGATGTGTATGCTAGCTTTAGAGATAAGGTTCTGGAGACAGCACTGTGATCTGAAAGTCCATAGTCCCATCGCACTCCTGACCGCCAGATCCCTTTTCAAAAAGCGGGTGCTACGGTAGGCGACGGATGGCAGCCGTCACAAATATGAGCAAAACCAGAGACACCGGCACTCCAGGGTGAAAAACAACAAACGTCTATTTACTGACGTGCAGCATAACAAGTATAGCAACAAACGTTTCGGGGTCGCACAGGATCCCCTTCCTCAGGCAAAAGCTTTTGCCTGAGGAAGGGGGATTCTGTGCGACCCTGAAACGTTTGTTGCAATACTTGTTATGCTGTACGTCAATAAATAGACGTTTGTTGTTTTTCACCCTGGAGTGCTGGTGTCTCTGGTTTAGCACTGTGATCTGGTTACACTACAATTTTGAGAATTGGTTATAGTGCTATTGTTTTTCTTTTTGCGTTTTGGCTTGCTCTTCATTTTTGGAACTGCTTTGGGATTTTTTAGATGTGAAAGAATAAGAGTCCTGTGCCTTTCAATGAATGCTGGAAGAAAATAGTATTTTTTGAGCTCTGAAATCTTCAGTGGGGAAGAGAATAAAATTCTCTTCCCTAGTAGTACGTTAAAGGACACAGCTCCCGCCCTAATATTGAGTGTCTCCTTTTTGTTAGACTGTTGCCACAATTGGAGCCCCTGTCAAGAAACTTTGGACTCGTATACTGACCAAACGCAGTTTTCTACAAGGTGCATTCAGCTTTCATTTGAGATCAATTTTAAAGGCTTTTAAACAATTATAATTCCTAGTTTGACTTGTACATTTATTCTGCAGATGATTTCATGACTCACATTCAGCCTTTTTCTAAGCTGCATCAACCTGCTTCCCACTGCTTTGCATTCCTACTGACTTGCATGGAGAGAGAAACCATTCTGGCACAAAACAAATACTTTTGACACAGGCCCCTAAAAAGTTTTACGGAAGATTGCCTTCCCTTTTTCCAGTTTTTAACTGCTTACTACTCCTGAGCCTGTGTTGCATGTCCTCCAGTGAACTACTGGGGAAAAAAATATTTAATGGTGAGTAGAGCAAAAAGCCTATTCTGAGGAAGCAATAAACTAAAAGTTTATATACACCAAATGCATTTAAGTTTTGTTTTGTCCGATATAAAAACATATAAAATATCCATTTGAAAATTCCATAAAAGGTAGGGTAATTATTTTGGTGCTTTAACAATATTGCACTGCTCTGTCTCTCCAGAGGTTCTTTAGGTTATTGATAGTTGTGCATTAAGCTTTTTTTCCAAACATATATTTGATCATTTCTGTTTTGCTATTATAGCCTGAGATGTGACACATTTATTTTGAAATTCCATCCATAGTTTAACTGAAAACAACTATATGAGATACAGTGTGTCAGTTTTGCTTTTCTGATAGGATCCAAGAAGATGTTTCTTGTATAAAGTTTTGCAAACCTTACAATAGTGGATCCGCCAGAGCAGTCTGGGGTAGCAGCCAACTGGAGGCGTGTGTCCGTTTTAACCCTGCCTAATTATTGTCATTTAAATGATTACGATAAGGTCTTGGTAAAAAGTTGAATCAGACTAGGTATGTTACTAATGCACACTGAAGTTAAGCTATTCGTATGCTATGCTGTTCATGTTTTTCCCCAAAATTACAAGCCTCATGCATTAAATATCAACTATTCCTATGTGCATGTAACTTTCTAGTCGATAGTGTGAGGTAATTGTATTTCTTTCTTACTATTCCTGTTTTATTTATTAGTTAGAAGTCAGGTAATTTCTACTATATCCCAGAAGCCTAATCCTAATTGTGGGTCTGAAGTGAAATGTACTTGCATTTGGGTATATTGCAGTTGTTTTTGTTAAAGAAAAAATGCTGATGTGTTTTTGTTAAAAAAAAAATGCTGATGGGTCTGAAGTGAAATGTACTTGCATTTGGGTATATTGCAGTTGTTTTTGTTAAAGAAAAAATGCTGATGTGTTTTGTTTTCTTCTGTTTTATCTGTGCTTGGACAGGCAACATGAAGAAGCGCCTGCTGATGCCAAGTAGGGGTAAGAATTTTAATCTTTCATTGTTCTTTCTCTGTAAACTCTACTCATTAATATGCACCATGTGTGGCTAATTATGTTTTGTTTTTATGATGTTTTTCATGTGTTGCACTTCTATCATTTGTGTTATGTCCATACTGTAGGATAAGCCATAGTTACTTTTGCTTAACCTTAGCATAGGTTAGTCTATACAAGAAAAAAAACAAAACAATAATATAGATCTCTCTCTCTCTCTCTCTCTCTCTCTCTCTCTCTCTCTCTCTATATCTATATCTATATCTATATCTATATCTATATATATATAATCTCAATCAGAAGTGGCTGCAAGCAGTCATTGCACATGTGTTCTTCCAAAAATTATATATAAATATCTGTGCTACGCTGACAACATAAAAAAAATTTATATATAACACACCACAATGTCAATATTAATAGAGAAGAAACAATACTGATGTGTCAATCCTTTGGAAAGAAAAACAATGGGAGGGGCTGGCTTATCAAGACTGGAGCAGACTGAATCTGGTGCAGTTGCCCATGACAACCAATCAGCTTCACTTTTCAGTCTGTTCAGCCAAGATTTAAAAAGGAAAGGGAGAAGCTGATTGGTTGCCATGGTCAACTGCTCCAGATTTTCCCTGCTCCAGTTTTGATAAATTCCCCCCCCAATGTGTTCAGTATAAAAAAAAAAGTTATCAAAACATATAACCAGTGTCCTCCAGTGTCCCGTTTAAATGTGTGCAACCAGGTGAAGCTTCGTTAATAACGAAGGTCTAACGATGCAGATCGCTTATTGGAAAGGGTTTAACTTATAATGGATATTCCCTGTGACTCTGCTGCTGTTTTCGCATAGAGTCCTCCTCTCCCAATGGTTGTTGTCACGAATTGAACAAAACGCATGCCATGTGTTTTTCTCACCATATAACATATTAAAATATTTTTATTAAAATATCAAGTCACATAAAATAGTCCACTGATTGTGCACAAGATGATCCCAAACACTCAAATGTGGTGGAAATTCTAGTCTGATAACCAACAGATGTCAACTGAGCATGTGCATGACATTACCACATTTAAGTGTGAGAGCATGGTTGATGGGAAGAGCACAGATCTATTAATATTGACATTGTGGTGTGTTTTACATATTTTTTAATGTTGTGAATATGGCTTAGATTTAAAAAAAAAACATAATTGAATAATACCCACTCATTTACAGCAACTCTGGCATGGCCTAAAACATTTTTTTCAAGTAACAGTGCGGAAGTCTGCAAGTACCTATATTCGTCTTCAGTTTGTTCCCTGTGGAGCCTTTTGGATTCCAGGCTCAGGTGATCTCAACTTTTGCCCAAGTGGAGGTCACCTGAGCCTGGAATCCAGAGGGCTCCACAGGGAACAAACTGAAGACTAATATAGGTACTGATCAATGCTCCACTCTCTGTCATTTAGCTGTTTACTACCCTTTGAAGGTCTGACTTTTGGCAGTTGAATGACAGAAGGTGGAGCTTAGCACTGGTAGGGTCCTAAACCAACTTGGGCAGCAGTTTAGGTTCCATGTAGACTTTGCTCCTAGGATCCAAGTGATGTCCACAGACATCACAGGTACTTGCAGGCACATCATGGTCTGTGGACATTTGCATTGGGGAAATATTTTAGCACAGGTCAGATTCACTTTAATGTGTTTCAGTGTGATTGGCTGGTATTGTATAGCCAGAGTGAAGAAGTATCAAGCATTGCTGTTTACTTTTAAACCAGTTTCAGCAGTAAGCCCAGGGAAATTTACAGTGCAAGACTATCTCCATCATGATCTGATTTTGTAAGGTCCTATATTCACAACTTTCTTCTTTGAAATTACCCTTAAAGTCTTGTTTTTCTGAATACATGTACCAGTTCTCCAGATCCAGTGGACATTGTTTGTGTTTGGGGTTTTTTCTCTCAATATGACCTTAAAAGTGAACTTCAGGACAAATATATTCTTTTGTCAGCAATGTATTCAAGCAGTAGTAAACCACCAACACAAATAGTGGTCCCCCAGGAAGTGTCTGCCATAATTTGCTACTATGCACAGCATATTACCATATTATGGCAGACTTCCCTTGTAGGCGATCCTCACCAGCACTGCAATTTTGTGAGTGGCTCAGTGCGTACAAATGCTAACAGGCAGGTAAGAGCAATTATGATCGAAGAGGCATAGGGGGAATTTATCAAAACTGGGGCAGACAAAATCTGGAGCAAATCTTAACTGAACAAACTGGAGAGAGAAGCTGATTGGCTGCCAAGGGCAACTGCTCCAGAATTTGTCTGCTCCAGTTTTGATAAATTGCCCCCATAGAGTCTCTTCTGTCAGAAAACTTTACTTTCGCTGTAAGTATGGCTATATACACAGAGATAGAGTACTACAATGTAGTGGGATGTAAACTGATACATTTAAAATAGAATGGCAGTTACATTTGTTTTGTTTTGGGTAAAGTGGGGAAGAGTTAGAACACCGGCCATGGTTCTTTTTTTTCCCCCCCTAATGGGGAAATATCTCCTTAGCACTGTGGGCACTGAAATAGGAAGCAAGGGGAACTGTTCTCAGTAGGAAGAGAGATGTAAAAACACGACGTTCTACCATGTACCCCCTTTCCGAATTATGGAGATACTTGCAATGTATACATTATTTATTACATTATGATATCTGCTTGTATAGGCAACTAAATAGACCATTTTTTTTTTATTAGGGATAGTGGCTTTAATTTCAGAAATCCAGAAATTGTTCGTTGGGGTGCTGCAGTCACCCAGTTTTTGACTAAGTTTGAGCTATAAGCAATGATTCTTGTTGAAAAGTAGCAGTATATTGATCAGTTTCTCGGGTCCCCAGTATGCACAGTGGACATAGTTCTGTTTTAAGTGTGAATGGATCACCATGCATTACATCATGTATAAACCATTATTTGCTTCCAGTATCTCTGGAAAATCGGCTAGACCCAGAGCATGTGCCAAAGGGTGATCTAGAACATTTCAAGCATAGAGGGCTATAGGAGGGTACAATTTTAGAAAACTGTTTTGGAGTCGGGTATGTTCTGTGAAAATTTTAGAATTATGCAAGTTTGACAAGTTAAGAGAGATGCAGCAGTGTGTCTCTAGGCTTTCCTCCTACTCCTCATTAGTTAGGTAGTTCTCCCACACTGCATTTTGCAATATGCCAGTTCCCTGGCTAAGGGTAGGGTCAACAGTAGTCTATACACCATGAGTCATTTGGGGTAGTGACTTTGCAGCACATTTGCCAACGGATTGTCAGGCAAATGTAGAAACTCCTCAAACAATTACGTAAATGATACATGCTGTATTTTAAAATGCTGTGCAGCATTAAATTTGTAAGTGTAAATGCACCTTTTATTTGCTGAAAGGTTTTAAAATGTCCATTTTCAATAATATGGTACAGCTAGATAGTCCTTTGTTGACACCATAACTAGGGGTTAGGAAAGGAGTGGAATTCCGGGGCCAATTTTGTTTTGTTTTTTAGCCAGATGAATGTCAATATTTGGTATGGAAACATTCATTTTGCTCGTTGTCATTTCTAAAGTCTGAAGGGCCTGCTGCAGTGATTGATTCATTTATTAAACAAAAGTCAGGTAAATATGAAATATTGCATATTATTTTAAGCCAAAATTAACATAGTATTTGAGGCTGAATAAAGACACAGATCAATCGAGACATTAGCTGAGACATTAGTTTCAATTTCATGTGTGTCTTCTATAGACGTCCTGGCAGTTAATTGTAAAAAAAAGCCTGTTGTTTCCTGAACTCTGTAGCTAAAGCTCTAATTTGCATGCAAAACTGACACATTCCTTATTAGTTCAGCTTTAAGTTTCAATCAGATTACAAAACAAGCTTCTGCTGTGCCCTCTTTAGGTTATCCAATGCTCTGGCAATCCTTTCTCATGAGCTTTTGTAAAACACAAATTGTGTACAGAGGTTTTGGAAGCAGTTGAACCCAGATGCAGGCAGAAGGGGCGGTGGGGGGGTGTTATCTGTAGAGAATTTAAAAACACTAAAACTGTCTAAGAGTCAGTTTGCTTTTTACTACTTCAGTTTTCAGTTCTGAGCAATGTCAGCGTCTCTAGATCCTGGCACCTGTGGCTTCTGAGAGTTCTGTTGCTTGGTGTCTTGGGTCTAGTAACACCCAGAGTAATCTTTAATGCCTGCAAAGTTCCTTTTCCAACATCACTTGGCAGAGTATGCAGGGTTGGAGAAGCAGCGCTTAAAGGTTAGTAGCTACTGACAACGATGATCGAAGCAGAATTCCTACTTACCAGCAATGTAAGAGAGCCATTTGTCACTGATCAGCAATGTAAGAGAGCCATTTGTCACTGGTCTGCAATGTAAAGGGGGCAATACATCACTGACGAGCAATGTGAAGGACACTTCACCACTTACCAGCAATGTGAGGGGGGTACTTCACCACTGGTCAGCAATGTGAGGAACACTAAAATCATTTTTAAACAAACCCCGTGCACACCTTTTTTTAATTGACAGATTGTTAGAGTCGGTGTATTCATTGAAAAGTGTTTTACTGATAGATCCATGAGCTAATCTGTTACATAATCTTCTTGTCACAGCTAATATATTTTTACTGATCTTCAAATTGTCAATAAAGAAATAATACAACATATACATTTTCATTTCTTTAAGTTCCTACTCCAGCTTATACTTATTGTAGGTTATGCATTTCATTGTTACTTACAACTTACTGTGAAAACCTTATTGTTTACAAAGCTCAGAAGCGAAAACTAAATAAAATTTACACATGAGAAGTGACTGAGAAGTGACTGGATCAAAGTAGTAACTCTTCCTTATTAGACCGCTCTGTCTGAGGTTTCAATGAGAAATACAAAAATTCCCACTCACTTGATCCACCTAGCCAGCACAGAAAAGCTAACTATAAACTGATTCTAACAAACGTTTTTTTGCATGCATTTACAAATACATGTGAAGCCAGGTTTACCTTTTTTTTTTTTTTTTATTTCTTTTTTACGTTTCAAAAGATTTTATTTGTTTTCAAGTTTTGTCACAATAGAACATCATCATAGGGATGCAT
>NW_017307087.1:751900-776845 GCF_000935625.1 Nanorana parkeri
CGGTTAGGTGGGTCCTGTGCTAAAGCGACATTAGTCGTCGGTCGAATGACGGTGGTAGAAAATGTGTGACCCATGGGAGGATTACCTTTTTTAAATATTGGTACAACAGTTGCTTTACGCCATACAGTTGGTACCCTTCCAGTTAGTAAGGAGTCCTTGAAAACTAGGTACAATGGTTTCTCTATAACTTGGCTTTGCACTGTAAGTCCCCCTGGGTGTAAGTTATCTGGTCCTGGGTATTTGATTACAGTAAGTTTTCCTAGTCTGTTTTAAACCCTGATGTCCATCAACCAATGCAGTACATTCAGCACATTGGGATTTACGTTCTTGCTTTGTTTAATAAACCCATTGTTTTAATTAGTATATACTGAGGAGAAGAATGTATTTAATGCCTCTGTCTTCTCCCTGTCATTTGATCAACCGCCCATGCTCCTCTTTAATATGGGGACTACATGTTCTTTTCTTACCTTTTATACTGTTTATATACTGGAAGAATTTTTGGGGGTCCTTTTTACTTTGCCCGGATTGCACTTTTACATCTCTTATTGCATTTCTTGTAGCTCTTAAATACCAAGGTTGTGCCTTCCACCTTGTATTATTTAAATGCCAGCTTTTTCTCATTGATATGTTGTTTTACTGTTAGATTTAGTCACTTTTGATCTTTTATATATGTTACCCGAGGGTATGCATTGGTACAAACCATTGTTTGTCATATCCTTAAAATTCCCACTTGTCCTCCGTGTTCCTTCTTAAAAATATTTGGTCCCATTTTGTATGATACAGTAAAGAACACAGCTTGTCGAAGTTAGCCTTTCTGAAGTTTAGCGTTCTTGTCACACCAACACGTCTAACTTTTCTGTAATTTACTGCAAACATAATCACCCTGTGATCGCTGTTACCCAAGTCTGCAACCAGGTCTGTGTTTGTAATTATTCGATCTAACGTATCATTTTCCTAGTTGGGACTTTAACCATTTGATTCATGAAATTGTTCCGCAATAAGTTCAGGAAACGACAAGCCTTAGTTGAGTTTGCAGTTCCTGTTGCCCCATCAATGCTGGGATAATTTAAGTCACCCATAATAATAATAATAATGTTGCCCTGTTTTCCAGCCATTTCAATCTGTGAGAGGTGCTGAGACTCCTCTTCTTCCATTATGTTGCATTGTTGTATGATTACCATTGGCAATACAACCAACTAGCTGTATTATTTTATAGATTTTCACAAAAGAAGATATAAATGACTAGGGCTAAGGGCCTATTTATAGATATGCACTTAAAGTAGTAATATGGCCTCTCATAAAAAAATGTGTGTTGAAGCATTCAGCTACTTTGATGGAGGGACAACACAGCTGCACTGCTTACACTATAGTGGGATGCAAACATTTTCAGGGTTATTCACTAAAGGGTGAAGAGTTTGGAGAAGGCAGGAGAAGTGAACAATCTAGGACAACATAGGCGAACTGGAACATGAGCTGAATTAGTAGAATTTTTCTAAATCAGCTATTTTGGACTAGATTGTTCACTTCTGCCTTCTCCAAAAGCTTCACCCTTTTGTGAATAACTCTCTTTTTGTGTGGCTATCGGCGTTGTAACTGCTGATGCTCAAGACTGTACCTTGTCAATAAGTAGCTGGCCACACCGAGCCCTTCTCGCTGTTTTTTTTGTCAGAAAACAGTGCTACTGAAAACCTCCCACATTTTGGCTGCAGTGTCTAGGAGAGGGAGTGCGCACAAATGAAAGAATTTGGCTGACTCCAGAGTTGAAGTAAATTTTTTTAATTTGTCTTTGATTTTGTTTTATTTATTTTAAAGGCTATTGCATCACATGTTAGCTAAAACAGACTTTTTATATTGCCACACAGTAATGAACAACACAGATTAGTGTGATCTGTGATACTTTTATTTTACTTGCACTAACAATTAATTTTTTTCAGCACAAACTTCAGGGGTCTAGTCCCTTCTTCTTGATCCAACAATCACTTTAAGTACTCCTGTAATAAAGTAACAGAGCTCTGACCATACTGCATAAGTTAATGAAAAATAAATTGAAACAAAAATGGTTATTCAATTTTCAGGTATGCGGTGCCTTTTTTTTGGTGTTTTCTATATGCATTTTGCAAAGGAGAAAGTATTTTCTGTGCAGCTCCATGCCTTAAAGCCCAGTTTCAGGCACAATAACCTTATTTGAGTTCAGTAAGTTGTTACAGTGCCTTTTCTAAAAACCCTCCTTACAGATTCCATCTTCCTCTCCCTGCAAATTATCAGATACCGTATATACTCGAGTATAAGCCGAGATTTTCAGCCCATTTTTTTGGGTGAAAAGTGCCCCCCCTCGGCTTATACTCGAGTCAGCGCCATGTGTCATCTTACTTACCTCGCCGAGCGTCGCGTCACTGCTGCTCCGGTGTGCGGCGCTCCGAGCGGGGTCATCTGGCAGTCTCCGGGTCCTAATTTAGGTGGCCGGAGACTGCCAGATGACCCCGCTCGGAGCGCCGCACACCGGAGCAGCAGCGACGCTCAGCGAGGTAAGTAAGAAGAAAAAAAAAACCCCCGCAGCGGCCAGTCAGGCAGGGGAGCAGGGATGAGTCAGCGGCGCGCTGATCAGGCGAGAGGAGCTCCAGGTGGGGTTGTAATTTAGCGGGCAGGCACCTCTGAGCCAGCTAAATTAGGACCCCACCTGGAGCTCCTCTCGTCTGATCAGCGCGCCGCTGACTCGTCCCTGCTCTCTCCGTGATGTGATGATCCGATCACCGGCACACAGTGAGTGAGGGGAGGGGAGGGAGGGGGGTAGAGAGAGAGATTAATTAAGCAATTATATATGTATTGTCTGCACTGTATTAGCAGTATATACTCTATATAGAGTATATACTGCTAATACAGTGCAGACAATACATTTACAATTATACTAACATGAATGTATTAAATGATCTGTATGTAGCCCTGTACTATGGATCATTTAACCCATTCATGTTAGCAGAGGATCATTGTAAATGTATTGTTGCAGGCACTCTATATGTACATGTACTATATACTACATATAGAGTGCACTGAACAATAGATTTACAATTATCCTCTGCTAATATGAATGGGTTAAATGATCCGTAGTACATGATATGTAGCCCTGTACCCCCTTTTCCACTTACAGAGCTAGGTTATTTTTCTTTTAAATAAATATTAATGTAATTTTATTGGTATCTATCTACCAGTAGCTGCCTCATTTCCCACCCTCGGCTTATATTCGGGTCAATACTTTTTCCCAGTTTTTTTTTTGTAAAATTAGGTACCTCGGCTTATATTCGGGACGGCTTATACTGGAGTATATACGGTATACTGTACATGAGGGTGGAAGTCCAACTTCCACTGTACTTCTGTGCGCACTCCAGCTGTAGTGCTGCAGGTCTCAAGCTCAGCACTACAGTTGCATCTCATCCTGGCAAATCACAAAGCAGACATCCTCAGGCTTCATTTTGTGACTGGCCATAATGAGTGGACAGATGTTACCACAGCTCTGAAGCCTTTTAGACCTTTTTGTGAAAGAATACAATACCTGCATCCCTTTTAGACATGCCTTCTCAAGCAAACATTCCGCCGACTGCACAAAATTTGCAGCACCCAGTGGTCAGTAGGGAGAAGTAGTCATGTCTAAAGAAAGTGATCCTGGGAATGTGTTCTTTCATTCAATTTTTTTGAAGAGATCTGAGGCAGAATGCTGTGACAATTACAACAGCATGCCAGCCTCTCCCACTAAACTACGAGCAAAGAGCAGCAGAGATACCAACGTGATGTCACAGGTCCTTAAAAGAGGTATTTCTTGTAAAACAGATTTAACTGTTATATATTTATATGTGTGTGTATGTATATATGTGTGTGTATATGTATATATATATATATATATATATACATACATACATACATACATACATACATACATACATACATACATACATACATACATACATACATACATACATTTTATTTATATTCTGTGAGACATATAAACCAACCAGTGACAACAAGTGTAAAATGACAAAACCATCCAAACATAATTGGTATGATTGCAGGTGGGCAATCATGAGACGGGTACCAAATAAGAAAATAAGGAATCTGGAATATCCACTAGATAAGAGATCATAATTAAGTAGGAGTACCTGATGACTCTGCCAAACTGTAAATATTGGGCCAAAGAGAGTACCTGTACCAGTCTATCCCCCTTGCTCCGCTTCCACGATTTAGCAGGTATCACCAGTACGAATGGGTTAATTAGTTCAAAATGTATAGCCTCTATGAAAGGTTTTAAATACAGTATTTTGAGAAGAAGAAAGAGACAAAAAAGACCAGACAGAGTGAGTTGGTGAAAGAATGATACAGAAAGAGGAATTAGGAGAAGCAGTGGGAGGGTACTCCACAATAGAAAGAGAAACAAAATTAGGGTGGGGGCAGGCTGAGCATAGAAAGACATTGAATGTGCTGGGAAGGCATTAGGCTGACCAGGGCTCCCAGTTTAAAGTAGGGATCCGTCCCTAAATGTTGGCCCAACAAGCCTCAGTTCTGTAGATGAGGCAGTCAGTAAGTCTACAGGTTCAGGAGGTATCACTCCAGAGGGCCAATATGTATTCAATGGAAAATCTAAATTGTATCCAATAAAACCCTGTTTTTTTTAGAAAGATTCAGAAGTGTCCCTATGTGCTGCAGTCAAATTTTCAGTAAGCATAATGTCATTTACTCTTGTGAACCAATGATTAAGCATTAGCGGGTACCTTTGTGTCCATGCATGGGGGATGTATCATTTTGCTACACTGTGAGAGTTTTATGTATCGGGATTTGCGGATTGAGGTTGAGTGAAGCAGGCACGTCGCAGGATTACGACTCAGATCATGGTCTGTGAGCTGGCAAATTATTTTGGTGAACTCTGACCAGAATGCTTTGATCCTCGAAGAATCCAAAAATATTTGTAAAAGAGTGCCACCAGGCTCACAGCAGTGCTAACACCTATCTCCAGTTCCCAGGTGAATGTGGCATAGAACCAACTGAGTCCTGTACCATCTTGTCATTAATTTATAGTTGATTTCCTGATACTTGTTAAAGATAAAGGCATGGTGGGTGAAGAGTCTAATGTGGTCCACCTGTTGTGGAGAGAATGTAGTTGGAGGAAATGATACGCATTTTTGCGACAAAATATGCTAATAGAACATGAAAAAAGAACCTCTCAATTAACCAGGTTGAAAGCATACATTTTTACATGGTGTGCATGACCAGATGACTGTATTAGGGTTTGGCAAAGAGCGAATAAAACGCAAGAGTTGGTTAAACTTCCAAAAGTCAATTTCTGGGAAACTGTATTGCATTTCTGAAATATCAGGTAATTGCCAACCTGAAGGACAAGAAATATTCTTCAATCTGAATTTATTGGCTCTCATCCAATAATTAAAAATCCGGTTGCTGTGACTGGGGGGAAAGAAAGGGTGTCCAAGAATAGGAAAGGGTGTCCAAGAGAAGGAAAAACATGTGATGCCCAATTTTTGTGCAACCTGTTCACCAGATGCTCAGAGCAGAGTAGATCAATGGATGAGTTTTGGCCCCAGAAAATGCAGAATGGCCCGTCCATTGAATCCTCGCTAAGGGCTGTGTTCAAAAAAGGGAAGAAGTTTAATTCCAAGAGAAGCTGGGATTCCCAAGGATCTCGAGCCCTAAGGCCTGGTTCACACCTGGGCGTTTTACAGCGCGTTCCTACGCGCTATAAAACGCTCAACATGTGAAAACCAATGATTGCCTATGGGCATGGTTCCCAACTGGGTGTTTTACAGCACGTAGGAACGCGCTGCAAAACGCCTTATGCCCAAAGAAGTACATGAGCTTCTTTGGGATTTGCCGCGCGTATCCATTAGGATACAGCCGGATAGCCCTCGGAAATGCGTGTTTGTCGCGTGTTTTTTTTACCGCGAATCGCGGTAAAAATGGGCGGCAAACACGCATATTCGGTACGCCTAGGTGTGAACCCAGCCTGAGGCCTGGTTCATACCTGGGCGTTTTACAGCGCGTTCCTGCGCTCTATAAAATGCTCAACATGTGAAAACCAATGATTGCTATCGGCATGGTTCCCACCTGGGCGTTTTACAGCGCGTAGGAACGCGCTGCAAAACGCCCTACGCCCAAAGAAGTACAGGAGCTTCTTTGGGGCGTATTTGCTGCGCATATCCATTGGGATACAGCCAGGTAGCTCTCGGAAACGCGTGTTTGTCACGCGTTTTTTACAGCGAATCGCTGTCAAAACGCGCGGCACAAAACGAGCGTCAAACGCGCATATTCGATACGCCTAGGTGCAATTAAGTTTTTAATTGCAGGTTGGGACTGCTTAAAAGGAAAATGTAGTTGTCAGCTATTGGCAAGGTCAGGAGTTCAGGTTTTTGTAGGTAAAGAGGGTATAATAAACATGCACTTAAATGAGTGGCGCAGAAAGGGATATTCTAGGTTGAGTCAGATAGAAAAAAAATAATTAGTCCGCATAGGCCTCCACCTAGTGTGCCGCATTCCCAACACTCAGTCCGAGTTGGAACAGACCGTTTGAGGAAGGATTAGAATGGCGTGTTAGGGTAACCCTGCTGGGTGCCATTGGTAATTGGGAACATTAAGGAATGGACACTGTTGACCTTAAAAGCAGCGGACAGTGATAAAAAAAGTGTCCTAATCCAGGATAGCATATGGGTAGTGAGGCCAATGTGTTGGAGAGTGAAATTCAAGAATTGCCAGTCTACCCAATAGCAGGCCTTCTCCGCATCCATAGGCAAGAGGAGCATTGGGATTGCCCCCAAACAGGAATGCATTGGGTTTAAAGTTTTGATGATGTTGTCCCTGGCCTCCTTCATAGGTGTAAACCCCATCTGGTCTAGGTGCACAAGTCTTGAGAGGAGAGGTTTGATTCACTTAAAAATTTTAATTCCATATTCATTGGGGGGAGGGGGAACAAGGGAAGGTATTATATGCATATACTACATGTTAGTATTTACAATGCCACAAGCAGGATTTTTATTATAACGGAAGTATAATGTATTTTCAGTAAGCATATATTTTGAGTTTTTTAAGGTTTACTTTCAAGCCAAACTCCATTCTCTTCACAGATATTTTGTTTTGTTTTTGTTTTTTTCTCTGTTTTGGATAGTGCATGGAATAGATAAAATCCTGTCAAATGAATAATGTGCGTTTTACACAGAAGCACAAAAAATACAAAACAATAAAACTTTTTTTTTTAATATTTTGTGTGCCTGTGTGAAACAATTATACGTGTTCCACCAGAATTGACTCCCTGCTGACACTGTCCAGCTTTCAGCTGTTGCATCAAAAGATGCTGAGAGGTTGCCTTTTTCCATTTGCATGACCAATTGCATTATCCAGCATGTGACCTACTATCAAGACAGATTTAGTAAGTGATCACAGTGCTTCTATTGTGACAGATATGTCCAATTCTTGCTTCATAAACTTGATCATCTAATTCCATTTAATCCAATATTTCCAATCTACTCTCTAATAATAAGATCCATAAAAGATGCGGTATACCTATATTAAACTTTCTTCATACTAGAATCCAGGATTTATATTTCCATTCATCAGAATGCATATTTTTACACAATATTAATGACCTACAACTACTACCTATGGTGCTTCAAAAGTAACGTTAAGGGGATCTCTTTGACTACTGCATCAATGTATATTGGATTTGAAAAGATAGTAATATAGCCACTCCAATGTCAATATAAAAAAATGTAGTACATGTTACTAAATGACCAACAATAAAGATCAACAATTAGACTGGTTCAAAAGATTAGAATAAAAAAAACTTACAATTAAACCATAAAGAGAAAAGAAAATGTGTCTCATAATGTATATCTTCACCAAATTTCAAGAACTGCATTTCAAAATATTACATGGTGGTATCTACTAAGAGTCAAAATTTGATTCTGAAGCCCCTTTACAATATTGGAGAAGTTGCTCCTTCTTGGGTAGTTAGATTCATATTTGACTTATGTGGCCCAAACTACAAGACTTCTGGGAAAGAATTTACAACACCTTATTGGATGCTTTATTGAGAAAAGTTAATTCAAATAAATCTTCTTTTTTTTTTATATATAATACAGAATATGCCCACTCAAAAAAGATTTTAATAATACGGCATCGACAACAACCAAATCACTATTACCAAAATACTGGAAGTCAAACTACCACCATTAAATAATTGATAGAATAATTGAACAGTTATTGCAAATTGGAAAAAACAATACTGTTTAATTCATACGAAATTGACACGAAATTTACTACAATAACTGGAACCCCTGGATTGGGCAATCTTACTCCTTTTCAGGGTTTCTTACCCTTTCTCCTCCAGTTGTATACAGCATGGCTCGTTTTGCAGTATGTTTGGCACTGTTGTTCCTCTTTTGCGCCCTCTTATGACCAAACCCATAAACATCATCATTCTGCAACTACTGGCAAACTCATGATAAATTCCTGTCCGAGTGATGATGCAAACACCAGTTCACTATTTAACCTTTAGCTTGTCCATTCAGTCTCCGCCACGCAGTTGCATGTGTTTTGATCTACTATTTTTTGCGATCGCACTGCACCGCGGGCATTGCTGTGCCACGCGTTCTGGTGTGGGTAATCGCACTGCAGGCATAGACATTGGCCCCCTACCGCCCCAGAATGCAGGGAGGCTTACTTTTTAGATCCGATTAGTGGCTGGAACACACTGGATTTGGTGTGAACAAACCCTTAGCGTTATGGGGGTGATCCGAATCAATGTCGTGGCTTCCTTAACCAAGTGGGCATTTATTTTGAAATGCTTTCTCATGCATTTTCATACGATAGGTCAAAGGTGGGCTTCCTGATATTGTTACTCTTGGATGAGGCCTTGGCCTGGGCAAATCCCTTATGGGAGAATAATGAAACTGTCATACACAATTAGCCTGAATTTTTTGCCTCCCTTGGTAGGGTATTCAAGTTACCGACTCGTTCCACCTCTGCTACCAAGCAACTAATGTCTATCCTACAGGGTACACAAACCATTGCTGAGTATGCTATTAAATTTGTACCCTGGTGGCAGAGGTGGGCTGGAATAATGAGGTTCTGGTGGCTGACTTTTCACAGGGCCTCTCCAATACCTTGATGGATGAGATTGCGACCAAAGACCTGCCTAGGGAGCCTTCACCTCACACGCTTCCTTGGGATGTTTCAGGCAGTGAACCCATGCAGTTGGGGTTCACTCGCTTTTCTAAGGCTGAGGGGGCCTATAGGAGGAGGGAAGACCTGTGCCTTTACTGTGGTCTCGATGGGCATCTTCTAAAGACGTGCCCATCACGTCTGGGAAACGTTCACACCTAAGGTCCTGTTGGGGGTAGACCTTAGGTGGAATTATTTCATCCTTGATTCTCCAAAAAGACAAACCATTAATTACGGTTGTCCTCTACAGGGCCGATTTCTCTCACACCTAGTGGACTTCGGTGCTGCTGGTTACTTTATTGACAGCACATTTGCCTCAGAGTTCCAATCTTCTGTTGCCTTGTACAGCTCTGTTGGCCATTGATGCCGGACCCCTAAACCCTGCACATATTACCCACAAGACCATTCTGGTCAATCTGGCTGTAGGGGCCGTAATAAGGGAGTTGGTATGTTTCCAGGTTATTTCCTCCCCACACTATCCTGTTCTGGGTTACCTGTGGCTCCAGAAACATAAATTGACCTTCAATTGGCAGATGGCTTAGATCCTCTTTTAGTCTCCACAATGTAAGGCTAGGTGCATCCATAGGCCAGTTAAGCTACTTTGTACATCCTTGATCTCCACGTTGCCCACCGAATATCAGGAGTATCAGGATGTCTTTGATGAAGTGCGTGCTGGTACTCTTACGCCACATCGTCCCTATGATTGTACTATTGAATTGCAGCCTGGTGCAGTCCCTCCTCACGGCAGGGTGTACATTCTCTCTGTTGCAGAGAATAAGGCCATGAAGTAGTACATTGCAGATGCAGTTTCTAGGGGGTTTATCCACAAGTACACTTCTCCAGCAGGAGCTGGCTTTTTCTTTGTAAAGAAGAGGGGTGGTAAGCTGACACCTTGTCATGAAATTATTTGACCACCCCAAGGGTGCAATGGTCTTCACCAAACTCCATCTAATGGGTGTGTATAATCTCGTAAGGATCAAGGAGGGCCATGAGTGTAAGACACCGTTTAACACCAGTAGTGGGCATTATGAGTAATATTGCCTTTTGGATGGTGCAACACTCCTGCTGTCTTTCAGGAGTTCATTAATGTTCTTCGTGATATGTTACAACAATGCGTGGTAGTTTTTTTAGATGATATTTTAATACACTCCTTGCACCGCCAGGACGTTAGACGAGTTTTGCAACGCTTATGTAAGAATGGGCTTTTCTGTAAGCTTGAAAAAATTAGAATTTCACCAGTCCCAGGTTACCCTGTAGGGCTACATTATCTCCTCAGAGGGGTTCTCCATGGATCCACAGAAGGTGTCGGCCGTTTTACAATGGTCTCCGCTCAATTCAACATTTCCTTGGTTTTGTCAACTATTATCGAAAATGTATCATACATTTTTCTTCTCTAGCGAAATCTATCTCAGACCCGACTAAGAAGGGCAGTGATCCACACAACTGGTCTCCTGCTACCATTGAGGCATTTGAAGCCTTTAAGTCCTCATTTGCTACTGCTCTGATCCTGTCTCATCCCAATCCAGCTTTACATTTTAACTTTGAGGTCAATGCATCTGAGGCAGGAGTAGGTGCCCGCCTTTCTCAACGTCCAGATGGGCTCTTGCACCCTTGTCTCGCCATTATTCTGAGTTCAAGGAAGGCCCCTTTCCCACTTATCCCTATCAGATCATATTCTCTGAGAAACCATGTGATTCATGTTTTGTACCTGAGAATTTGCGCATTAAACTGTTTTCTCGCCAATTCTGATGGCCATCTCTCTGCATTGATATCACTGCTTACGGGGCTGCATGTTCCATTTGTGCTGAAAGCAAATCCCCTCAACACCTTCCTTTTGGCCTACTACAACCTATTCCAAATGGGGAGCATCCTTATCCTCATGGTTGTCGACCGTTTTTCCAAAATGTGCCATTGCACACTGTTTAAGAAGTTTCCCACGGCTCAGGAGCCTGCCTTAATGTTTGCCAGGGAGGTCTTCCGCTTACACAGTATACCAAAGGAGTCTTGGATCGGGGTAGCCAGTTTGTCTCTAGATTCTGTGGGGCCTTTTGCTCTAAGTTGGGAATTCGACTCTCCTCCGCCTATCATCCGCAGTCCAGTGGCGCCGCTGAGTGATCCAACCAAGCCCTGGAGCAATTCCTCCATTGCTATGCCTCGGACCATCATGACAATTGGCCTGCTCTGCTACCCTGGGCTGAGTTTGCTAGGGACCGTGCTATCAACTCGTCCTCCCAAATGTCCCTGTTCATGGCTAATTATGGGTTTCAGCCATCTGTGTTACCCGAATCTTTTACGCCTCAGGACATTCCGGCTTTGGAGGATCATCTTTTGGCGCTCCATTCCTCTTGGGTGCAGATTGAGTTCCCTTTATGCCTCTATACAGCACCAAAAGCTCCAGGCAGATCATAGGTGTCTACCCACTCTTTCCTACCAGGTTGGTGTGGTTGTTGGCCCCTAACCTCAACCTACTCCGAAATTGGCACCCCATTTTATTGGGCCATTCCATATTCTCCAGAAGGTTAACCCGGTTGCTTATGCACTTGACCTTCCTTCTAGCATGTATGTCTTCAATGTGTCGCTCCTTAAGCCACTAGTGTGTAATCGTTACACCACCACCCCTCCTAGTCCTCGACCTATTCCTGTTGGCTAACATGAGGAGTATGAAATAAGTAACATCTTCGACTCTCATCAGGTCAGGCTTCAAGTCCAGTACCTGGTCCACTGGAAAGGCTACGGTTTGAAGGAGTGTTCTCGGGTTCCTTCCCCTGATGTTCATGCCCTGCCCTCCTTCATGCCTTCTATGCTCGTTTTCCCATAAGCTTTTTGTCCTCCCATGGTGGAAGGGTCATCAGGGGAGGGTACACTCAGGGTTTCTTACCCTTCCTCCTCCAGTCGCCTGCAGTATGGCTCGTTTTGCAGTATGTTTGGCAATGTTGTTCCTCTCTTGTCGCCCTCTTATGACCAAACCCGTAAACATCATTTTCCAACTACTAGCGAACCCATGGGAAATTGATGCAAACACTAGTTCATTATTTAACCTTTAGCTTGTTCATTCAATCTCCGCCCTTTGTGTGCTCTGCAGTTCCTGTTCTTCGTGTATGACCATGGCTCTGGCTGACTGATCTCCTGGTTCCTGATTCTGGCTATTGTTTTCGTTCATCCTGCTCTGTGTTCCCTGACCTGGTTTGGCTGACTACCCGCTTTGGCATCTGACCCCTGGCTTGGCACTGACGATGTCCTGGACTTTCTCCATAGTTTTTGCCATTTGTTTATTGCTGTTTTCAATAAACTCCTTTTATTTTTTAAACCTGCACTTTAAGTTTCTGTCTGGTTTCTTGGTTTCCTAACACTCTTAAGCAAATAATTTTGTTCTCTATTTTCCATTCTGACAACTATGATTATTCTGTTTTCTGTAGCCCAGTGTAATTATTTATTTTATTAGATATTGTAACTAAGAACATGCATAAGTAAATATTGTCTAGTTTCAAGATGCACGTGTATTCTTAAGGTGGCTATACATTTTGCAAAGCTTTTACATTTCTTGATGACCTGGCTGAAATTTGCACAGTGGGTGCTGCTGTTGGCACCCTTTTGGCCAGCATTCCTTGATCAGCTGATCGATGGAGCCAGTCAGAACATTTTCCAATGAACAGAGCAGGCAGCCAATGAGCTGCGGCTCTGTTTGGGTATTCTGACAGCGACCGGTGACCACTGTCTGAATACAAAGGAAACCGTGGGGATTTCTTGATCAACGCGCTCGTAGCGTGGATGGAGGAATCTGCTCTATTTTTTTTTTCATTCAGCCCTCAGGTTGAACAAAAAAAATAGAGCAGTGTGTGGCCAGCTTAACTTTATTCTTGGCAGGCTTTGTATTTTTCTTTGAAATCTGCACAGTAATCAAGCGTGAAACTCTTGGTGCAGTTGGTTCCTGTAATAAGACCGGTAACCGCTGCTCTCCTTCCTTGTGCAGGGTGACTGGTCTTGCATCCACCCTCCTCTAGTTTTCTGCAGGCAGCCTGTAGTAGTGTTGAGTCCCTCCCACAGCTCTGCTATCTGCACCGGCTATGTGCAACCCAGTGATGATGTCATGGTGTTTTAACAAGGTAATGTCTGAGTTTGGAAAAGCATTTGGTGCACACAAAGTGGATTTATATCCTTTGTGGCCATTAAGCAATATATACTGTATAAGGTAATACATCACCTTTTACAAAAAATATTTATTGTGCACACATTAATTAGGCAAACAATGTACATTTTATTTATTTTTTTACATTTAAACCTGCAAAGCATTGCACCTGCCATCACTGGACTGTGGATCAGGGGCATCCCCCACAATGAGGCAGTAGTAGCATGGCTGACTAACCATAAACCCCCCCACCTGGCTGACAGCTTGGCTTCCCTTCTGCCTGCTTGGCGTCAGCTGCCACCTCACACCCGGCTGATGCTCTAGCTCCTGCAGACTTTTCTTTCCTAATATTTTTTTTAGGTTGAGCTTTTAAAGAAAAATAGGAGGTGAGCGATTTTACACTCAACCTCATAGTTCGAGCCGACGTGTAACAATGAAATTGTCACACGTCGTCTCAATAGATCGGGAAGTGAGCGAACGCATACCGTCGCTCGCTCACTTCTCGATCATGTCCATGCAGAGAGCCGTGACTGTCACTCACAGCTCCCTGCAGGGTTTCCCCTCCCCTGTCCGATCCTCCAGCGCTGACTGGTGGAACGGACGGGGGAGGGGGCAGGTACAGCTGGCTCTACCTCTAGATAGGCAGAGCCAGCTGTCAATCACGCAGCTGGGTGGATCTCAACAGTAATGTCGGGATCCGTCCCGACTGCAGCGGTCTCAGTAAACCTCTGTAGCTCGTGGTATACTGAGCTTTGGGTCACGGGAGTTTATGTCCTCCCGTGACCCTTAGGAGAACTATGGGGAATAACACTTAGCCCATAGTTCTCCTTTAACTAAGTACTTGCTGAGTTCTGTTCTCTCTAAGGCCCCGTTCACATTGAGCGGTTCGCAAATCGCGCGATTTGCATGTCGCGCGATATCGCGCAAATGCTTGCATTGAGCAAGCTTGAATGGCGGCTAAATCCGCTCCAAAAAGGGTCCTGCTGTAGCGACCCGCGACAGCAGGACCCTTTGCCCCATTGAGAAGCATTGGAGAGCGATATCGCGCGGTAAATTGCCGCGATAGCGCGGGAATTACCGCGCGATAAATCGCTCAATGTGAACGGGGTCTAAGGGTTCAGATCCTTTTTTTCTACAGGAAATAGCATTTATGCCTAAAACTGAAATTCAGGCAAACCGTTAAATGCATAGATGAAACCCATACACGTCAGTTATTTTAGCTGGTAAAATATTTGTTTCTCTGTCCATTACAATTGAGCAGTACATCTAAGTCACAGTCTCATCATCATTTAGTGAATGCATAACTGAGTTATGTTACATGTAGATTTTTTGACTGCAGATTCAATGCATTAGAAGTCGTTTTGCTGTCCCTACGTGATATGATTCCTCTGTCCAGATTTGTCTGTATTTATTTTCTGGTTAAAATAAATACAGCATATAAGCAGACCAGATATTATACGGAAACAATTCTTACATTTTTCTATCCAAACTTGGTTATGTAAAACATCTAGAGTTTGTACATAACCAAGGAGTTCAGCTGAAAACTTTCTACAGTTAACATTCATGAACCAAAATTAGTCTACATAAGCTTGGTAAAAATAAAAAAAAATTCAGTTAAAATAAAAACGTAATAATAAAGAAAATTTGCAAGGATAAACAAGCACCCTGCATGTTGTGGACACCTTTATGTAGTTCCATGGTGGGGTCCACACTGCTTGTAGGTTAAGTGTAACAAGATCAGGTGCTGCAAATATAGATCTAGCCTGTGTCCTCTGTCATTTATCACCCTGCTAGTGATGTTTAACCCAGTTTGATGGTTAGCATGTTAGGTGTAACCACCAAAATTGGCGTTTGGTTCACTTAGGAGTTTTTTTTCGCCCCTGCAAATCTCCTTTGACATGAATCTTTTGTTTGCCAGTTTTTGCACATTTGCACATATTGTAGTATTACTTAAAAGATGATGTGCAGAGCTCACTGAAGATTTAGCTTTTTTTAACATTTGTTTTGACAATGTGTGGACAGATTTTTAAGAAATCAGTAGACTTTTCATGTACGTTTTATTTTTGCTATGATACAAATACAGTGTCTTACCAGATCTATTCTCTTTCATGTTTGTTAGGTATTCCTAACCACGGACAAACCAGACAAATGGTAAGAGAATGTTTCATTAAAGCCAAAACAGAATGCTAAACAAAAAGAATTAGCTTTAAAGAGAACCTGTCACCATTCCAATTCATTTTAATCCGGCATAAAAGGCAACCAACTAAGTACCCATTTGCCTACCAAAATGCAAACGATAAAGTTCCCCTTGTTTGCAGTCTTTTTGTTGGTTCTGTTGTTCTTGTCCAAATCATATCACATTACTCCCGTCGCTGTAACTGCTACACTTGGCATTCCATTGAAAGGTAACAGGTACTTGAATTGAAGTACAGTATTGTGAGCAATGATAAGTTAAACTGTATTTCCACTTTTGCAGTCAAATTTAGGAAAACCCCTCTATATGTTATGTGTTCACACAGCATACTGAAAAAAATAACTTTTAAAAAATTCTTACCCCTTAGATGTTTTGTTAAAGCAGTCAAGATGGCCGATTCCAGATTTTTCTCAGCCCTTTACTAGTGGTCTGTTCCAATGGAAAGTCTTGAGACTCAAATTTGGGGATTGTTGTTTATCTCATAAGCTTTATTAAAATACAAGGACAAGCCACCCCTGAATGGACGAGACCCCTCACCCATTACAGCCCATCCTAACATTTAAAAGAAATAGAAGCACACCGAAATTTTAACCCGTAAAACCCTAACCCAAGTAAAAGTTATTTAAACTGCAAGAAGCAGTTTTAGCTTATGCTATGTGAATGAGAACATGTAACAAATCTAAAATAGGCTTCGAATTTGGCCAATTTGGCTTCGAATGTGGAAATACACTTTAAAGTCAGTTGGTCTACACCCGTGGCAGACAGTCATAAGCTATGCAGCTGCTGTAGTGCCCGTGCCAGTAAGACCAGCTAGCTCTCTGGCAGAGCTTTAAATGGCTTTGACTGGCAAAGGCAAAATGGCAGTTGTCAACATCATCTCATCACTGATGTAGTCGGATAACAGTGCCTGATGTAATAATATAACAGCAATTTATCAATCTTGCTATACTTCCAGTGTTATGTTGAGCGAGCGCAGAACAGTTTGGGGGGAAGTTTCGTTCATATCTTCTTTGAATCCATACATGCACACTTTGACAGCTTCCTACTAGTGGACAAAAGAATGTTGGGAAAGAGTAGCTGACTGCTAGTGATAGACTGTTATATTGTGCATACGCCCAGCTATAAAGTACCTATAGATAATGGGAAATTACTGTAGACAAGTTAGGAAGGGGGAGACAAAGGAGCCTTCACATGCCAGTCTATCTTATTCACCGTAATTAGCTTATAATTTGCTTATTTGGCAGAAATGCAGCAGGGAAAACTGAGATTTTATAAAAGAAAGGATATATTTTATGCAACAAGTAAATACTCAATTTATGAGAAGAAAAAAACAAAAAAGTAATGAGTATTTAAGAGATGACTGGTTCTCTTTAAATTATATACTTTTACAAACATTTGTTGCATAGCTGTGTACTACATATTAACTTTACCTTAACATAAGCGTACTAATATAAGCTTACATTAAGAAATGAATTGACACTGAGCACAGAAAACACAATACTTGGTGTTATTTTATCAACTAGGAAATAGTTCCCCATTTGTTGTATTATTTGTCTACATGTGATTATTTTTTAACTAAATAGGATCACAATTGGCATACATTAAAAGAGTCTGAGACTCTGTACTGTAGTGTTACATTCATTGACTCTTTTGTTTGGAAATAGTGCCCCATTTGTTGTATTACTGTCTACATGTGATTATATTTACTTCTAAATAAGATCACAATTGGCATACTTTAAAAGTGTCTGAGACTCTGTACAGTAGATATATATCTCGACTTTTTGTTTGGAAATTGTGCCCAATTTTTGGAATGTTTAATTGAATGCTATGTGGTGGATCTCCTTTTTCTTTATGCTGAAGTAATTTCTTTAGCAAAATACTTTTATTGTTTCATTTTAGTTTCTTAATTTTAGATGAAAAAAAAAATTGATTAAAAGTTTTAATGCTGTGAAGCAAAATTAATTGGTCACTGGCACAAAAAAAAAGGATAGAGTGACCATATTCTGGCAAATATCCTAGACTTAAGGGGCAAGTAACAATTTGCCCATATGTACTGCATAGTACACTAATATAATGCTATGGGAAAGTGATGCAGCCTTTCTCACAGACGCACTGAAAGGAATGCATGCACAATTAAGCAATTGTTTACAAGCGATGAGAGATGTTAATAATTAGGGTTGGACATTTAAAAACTTTGGGATTTTCTGTGTCCTTCTAATGACCAGAAGAGCTTATCATTGGTCTGTTAATTCTTTTAAGGCCAGTTGAGGGAAATGATGCTTGAATCTTTTGCAAGAAGAGTAACTGCTTTGAATGTTTACATAAATTTGACCATGGAGAGGTGCACTACTGACTGCTTTCTGTCTTTTAGTATCTCTTATTATTACACAACATGTTTACCAAGTTGTCAAAAAATCTGTACAACCTTTAGCCAGTCTTTGTAATGATAAAAGGGGAAACTAAGCATTTGCATGAATGCATTACCTTTGCATGTTAGCAGAATACAGATAAGCATGGTAGCATGTTCTAGAGGTGCAATACAATTTTAAAAGCAGGTGACTGATCAGCTATTCTTGCAGACTGGTCATCTGCTTGTGTGAAGCCACCCTTAGCCAAAGTACAGATCACTGTGCAATACAATGTCTACTTTTCCATAGTCCACACTTATTATTTGCTGCAGTTGGGTAAATCAACCTTTTTTAAAGGAATATGTAGTCCTTTTTAGGTTATTAAATGTAATTCAATCAAATGAAATGTGCAAGGCTGTCACTTAATGCAGTGAAAACTATATCCCCTTTTAGATGGTTTATCCTGCAGTAGATTGTTTTCCCCAGAAGCGGTGTAAATTAGACTTTCTGACATACCAATAGCCAGAGGGGGGTTATCTGACATTTTTGTTTTATCAAACGTGTTCATAAAAACATGTGTGAAAATGTTTTGTCATGTCAGATTACTTTGTAGTTGGTTAAATCAACCACATACCAGAAACTGTCATGCTACCATGCTACAATGTTACCATGTATCATGTTTTTTAAAATGGCATATTTGTAAAAAAAAGTGGGGGGGAAAACAAAGCTGTAATGCAAACTGTAGTAACTAATAGCTGCCACTCGGGTTTTAGTTTACTTAAAGCAGAACTATGAGGTCAATGATTTCCACTCATGCTCATAGTTAGAGCCGACCTGTGACAAATAAGCTGCCACAGGTCGGCTCTATTGATCGGGCAGTGAGCAGAAACATGCACCGATCTGCTCACTTCTCGATCGTCTCCCTGCCGTGAGTGGTGACTGCCAGTCACTGCTCCCCGCAGGGATTCCCCCCTCCCCTCTCCGATCCTCCAGCACTGAGTGGAGGAACGAGAGGGGGAGGGGGCGGGCACAGCTGGCTCTGCCTCTAAATAGGTAGAGCCAGCTGTCACTCACGCAGCTGGGTGGATCCCGACAGGAATGTTGGGATCCGTCCCAGGCTGCGGCGCTCTCACTATTGCCCGCGTTATACTGAGCTTTGGTCCAAGGTATATCCCACCGCACTCCTGACCGGAAACAAACCCAAAGATCGGGTGGGTGCCGATGCGACCGCAGAGGCCTCCGTCAATAGTACAAAATCGATAAATGGTCACTCGCACTCCAGTGACTAGAGATTATTGAATCGTTAAAGTGACCCTAAACTCAGGAGTTAAATCTTAAAAATACATTAACAGTTCCATAACTATTAACAGAAATGTATCTTCTTTTGTGTATAACTCAGCTGTAGATCCTCAAATCATTTTTGAATTAGTGCTGACCTTGTCCTTCCTTCTGGAGGGTGGCTACTTATGTTCCCCATGGTCCCTATGTGTGTTCTAAAGCACCCACCACTCCAAGCCCGCTCCTGTGATGGACTACAATCTCAATACAAATTAGTAAACTAAACGTGAGATTGTAGTTCATGACGAGGGTTTGGAGCGGTGGATACTTTACAACACACACAGGGACCTCCAGAAGCAAGGACAGTGTCCGCATAAATTCAGAGATAATTTGAGACTCTACAGCTGAGTGATACACAAAGTACATTTGTGTTAATAGTTAAGGTACTTGAATTGGGTGACAGCTGAGTCCAATAACTAGTAACCGTACATGGCATCAGCTGCGAGCTTTTTAAAGTGGGAACATCGAGTGAACATTACCTCTTTGCAGGTCATCATGTACGGGAACATTTGGTCTCTTTTCCTTATTAGATAAGCCTAATTGTGTGTTGTAGCAAGATTGCTACACATATTTTATCATTTTAAACCAAACATGCAGCACTGCATGTTTGGTTTAATTTTGACTTAATATCTTTTTGGTTAGATATTTTGCTGCAGTTGGGTGTGTTAATGGTTTGTTAACTAGTAGCGCTGTACATGTGGTTGTGGTAGTGTTACACATTTATACCTTTTTAGTATGTAAAGTAACTAAACTTAAAGAAAAAGCGTTCAACAACATGCAGTAAACAATTAATTGAAATCCATGTTTTCTCCTGTATCTTTATGCCATCTGTTTGCTATTTTAAAGAGGAACTATCGTATAATTTAAAATATATATGTGTGTGTGTGTGTGTGTGTGTGTGTGTGTGTGTGTGTGTATATTATCTCCATCCTGTATTTGAGAGCAAATTTATCTTGCTCGTAAAGCACAAAACCTTGTTTATAACTTCCTTGTTTGTACGGACTGTCTAAATATATATGTACATGTATAGGCAACCGTGTTTTCTCGTGATACATGCTGACTTTCTTGTTAGTTACTTTGTTGATCTTCTCGCACTGCAACCTGGCTGTTAAAAAATTAATGTTCTAAGTAGTAGTAGGTTTTAATTTCTTGAACTCCCAGAGTGTTTTTCCCAAAGATCATGTGATCTTTTTCCTAGGCTTTTGATCACATGAGGGAACTTTGGTACAGGCTTTTAACTGAGGATTAGAAGGATGTGTTTTATTTTGGTATTAACAACAGTATAATTATGTTTTTGTATAATATATTAGTATAAAAGTATTCAATAGTGTTACATAGGGTTACATTTGGCCAAGGATGCCTTTCTGTAAATTTATTTTTAAAAGTCATCACAAAACGGGATTGTACATTTTTGCAGCCAGTTAGGAGAGTAAGCATTTTTTTGATGGACACTAGGGACAAGGTTCACTTTGGAGAGAGCCACTTCTTTTTAATATTTCTTTAAATGATTGGAATTATTTAGAGCAAGACCACTAAAGTAATGTCCATTGGCCACTTATGCTAATGGGTATTTGCTTATTCACAGGGCTCATATGAGATTCATACTGTGTTGTAAATCCATTTGTCATGTTCAGTTAATTGTTGCTCGGAGATAGAAGGCAGCTGCACAAATGAGGCCTAATAAAGCAGAAGTAAACTGCTGTATAAATGTTCAGTTTTTGCCCTAATGTGTAATTATGCACAGCATATTTGCACATTAGGGCACACACCTTACAAATGTGCCCTTCTCCAGCAATGTCCGATCAATCTTCGGTCCCCAGCTCTGTCCTCCGCCACCAATGCATCTGGTTTCCCGGAAGTCCTCTTTGGCCATTGGGTGGCTATTGATGATGGCAACCAGATCTTCTTAGAGATGCCATGAATGGTCTTGATGTGTTTTTGTCAGAAAAGACTTTGCATGTCACTGCAAAAAATCCTACCTTCCAGCATTTTTTTTTTCTACTGACTTTACTTCCACTCTATTTATTTGCTTTGAGGGGGTACATTTTTAATGGGAAATATTAATTTGTTGTGGTAATGCTCACATGCTCCTTGTTGAAAATTTGAAGTGTAATTTTTAAAGATAAGTTACATAGTTGCATAGTATTTGAGGTTGAATAAAGATATTAGTCCATCAAGTCCAACCTATACACTTTAACACTGAGAGCCTTTTTCTTACCTCAGCTGGCCAAGCCAATGTTTCATAGTTAGTTTTTTCAGTTAGGCACCTATTACAGGCTTTGTTTTATTGGGCTTTTTGGAAGGAGTAAACCATAAAACATAGTATGTTCATTTTAATATTTGTGTATATTTGTGGTAAACCTTTATGAAACTATTATTCTCAAAAACAAGATCATGTTATTATTAGGGCTGTGGAAATTAAAGATTAATTTCTCGATTAATCGTTAAACTTTTTGATCGATTAAAATAATTTTGATCGCTAATGAAAACACTCACCTCTCCGCCGCCTTCCGGGAGTCCCGCCGGCGATCCAGTGACGTCACGGACATCGACCTCACCAGACTCCTCCCCCCTTCCCCAAGTGGCTCAGTCGGCTAACGAAGGGAAGGGGGGAGGAGTCCAGTGATGTCGATGTCCGTGGCGGCTAACGAAGGAGCCGACGGAACCACTTGGGTTGGTGAGTTTGCCCAAGAAACTTTCTGCACGAGCGCCAGCCAAGGCATTGGCCTATACACATACAGTACAGCAATGAAGTAATAAAATGAACTAGGATCCCACTAATCCAGCACGTTATTATTCTGAGTTGCCCCACTCAAGTGGCGGACATATTGAGTGGGGCACGTGAGATTAATAACGTGCAGGATTAGTGTTATCCTAGTTGATTTTATTACTTCATTGCTGTGCTGTATGTATATAGGCCAATGTAGTTGGATCACTATGTCCACATGAGAATGTCAGACAGAACAGATTTCAAACAGTATTTCAAACATACAGCAAGATCTCAATCTTAGTTGTGAGTTTATTTTAAACCTAATCATTTCCCACTGAATTTAAAGCAAAAAAAATGTTTTTCTCAAGTCGGGTCTAATGAATTGTATACCAGTTAATGCTGATATCCCTAAAACTGTTCTCAAACATGTGAGAATGCTGCTTTTCTCTCTCCACCTAGGAAAGTTGGTTTTTGGCTGTCATGTTGGCCTTATTGTTTCAGTACCTTGAGTCACTGACTAGAGATGAGCATGCAGTTAAAAAGTTCTGAGTTTACTCTGATCTCTGTTAGAATGATTCAGACAGCCTCCTGGAAGCCATGGTTCCTAGGAGGCCCCTGCCTTCCCATGCACAATGGCCAATGTTGCCCCACCACAACTCCATAAATAAGCAAGCTGAGCGAGTGCTGGATTCCTCTCCTAGTACTAACAGTACTTTCTCTATGGCCTGTAAAAAGTCCAATGTCCGCGCAAGCACAAGAGCGAGTGAGAGTCGAAAATCATTTAATAACGGAGCTTGATCACAATAAGAAAATCTAAAACAGCCAATTTATTTTGGGGTTGCAACTCCCTCCCCCTTCATGGCTCAAAATATTATATGTGGAGGACCCAAAATGGCACACCATCACCACCACCATTAATTATTTAAAGGATAAAACAAGGAAAATACCAAATAGTCAGCTGATGCATTATTCTGTGTCATCTTCCAAATGTTTAATGGTTATTGTGCCATTTTTCGAGTCCTCCTGATTACATACAATTTTTTGCTGAAGGGAGGTTTTTGTACCCCCTAAATGCATCGGAACAAGTATGAACATTCAAACACTTTGGACTCTCACTTGTGCTGATGCTCTCAATAGACTTTTGACATGTAGATTCCAAACTCTGGGTCCCCCAGTTAGGGGTACTCTGTTTGTTCCAAGAGCAGCCTCACTGGAGCTATTGCATTCTATGTGGATGGGATTCACCTTCTTCAGTCATAGCCTATTGAAAGTCAAATCCAATGCCTCAGTCACAGGTTACAGTTTCTCTCTGGCCTGTGTCGGTCTACAGCATTATATGGGTGCACCCATCCAGTGATGGACTATAACCTCACATTTAGTTTACTAATGTGTATTGAAGTTATAGCCTATCACAGGAGTGAGCTTTGAGCAGTGATTGCTTTACACCACACAGAAGGGACCATGGGGAACAACACCAGCCACCCTCCAGAAGGAAGGACAGTGTCGGCACCAATTCAGAGATGATTTGAGGATCTACAGCCCAGTGATACACAAATAAGATATATTTTTGTTAATAGTTTAGGTACTTGAATGCATTTTTAAGATTTTATTTCTGAGTTAAATGTGAGTTCAACTGTGTGGTAGTTGAACTGAATTCAGTCTTGAAAGCAGACTTGAGATTTCAGCTCATTTAGAATAGTTGTACTTTTTTATTATTTGTGATGTTTACTATTGAATGCACCTGGGATTGTGTTTGTTTCAGCAGTTCGAATAACTTCACTTCACATTATGCAAATCATTTTTTGTGAGGACCAATTTTATGATTGCTAATATGAGTAGTGCAAAAATTGTATATGGTCTGGAGAATGTAATAATCCCCTTTAGAAGTAATCCTAAATAGAAAAACATTGACCTTGCCTTGTGAAAGAAATGTAGCTTCAAAAGGGCCACAGCAGTCCCTGGTGTTCCGCCACTTGGGGAGCCCGGAAAGGAAGACATGCACTGGGGCCCCGAGGTTTTTAGTTATGCCTCTGACACAGGGTCATCAAAAAAACAGAACAAGTAAAGGGAGAGGTAAGCTTACTACAATTTCAGTTGATATCCAGATCAGGAATGCCAATCAGATGACCAACTTATCCTTTCAGCTCTACAAATATGCACTCCTAAAAGGAATAAGGGAAATTATTTTTTCGACTTCCCCAGTGTTGGTCTACCTCAAGATAAACTGTAACCAGGTGGAAATTTCTAAACTCTAACCAATCCCAACACGATTAGCCAGGGAATGTTTGTTTTGTGAGGGAAGGCTTGTCTGAAAGCCAGAAATTGGGTCTTTTGTCAGGGCTTTTTTCTCTCATCATTCAGCTACTTATTATCATCTGTGTGGGCTATATGTAGATATTGCAGTGTATTTTTTTCTCTGTTTTGTAAGAAATATCTTCAGAGCTTGTTTTAATAGCTCTGGTGCTGCAGAATTTATTTTATAATCACCTGGGTGAGAATATATATGGGATATCTAATGGTCTGACTGTTTATGATTGGTTATTTTGTAGTTTATGGTAGAAGCTGGAATTATAGTGATGGTATCTGGCCAATTTCCTGTACAATACATAAGGAGGGTTATTTAAAAACAAAACTAGATGGAGCTGCGGAGCATAAGAAATAAATACTTTTTTTTAAATGGTCATCAGTTCCCCCCCAGTGGCCATGATACAGTATTACACCGCAATATATTCTAGTTGAAAAAAAAATATTTTAAGAACTTTAGTGTTTGCCGTTATTTGCAAAAAAAACAACTTCACAGATATTGACAGGGCAAAGGGCCCTAGGAATTGTTTATAAATAGACCCAAAGGTGTGCAGTTTACCATGGGCAACTGTGGTGTCTGAAAAGTTTACGGAATTGTCCATTTTTAATTTGATGGACAAAGTGTGTTAAATAATGAAAGCTTTTATCTGCTGTTCTGTCCATATAATAAAATATATTATTTTGTTTAAACTTTTTTTTACGTTATTGCTGGGAG
>NW_017307087.1:776888-787409 GCF_000935625.1 Nanorana parkeri
GCTGCCTCTGCCAATACAGGCGGGGAGAGCAGCGGGGAGGGAAAGGGACGCAGACCACTGCAGCCAGCATCAGCGGGGAGGAGAACGGAGGAGCAGAGTGGCGGCAACTAATCATAAATCAACTAATCAATTATGAGAATCGTTGCCAACTATTCTCATTATCGATTATAATTGATTTTAATCGATTAGTTGTTGCAGCCCTACTTCTCATAGTGGTAATCAAGGGCAGAATATCTGTCTTATTATCAGGAGTGAAAGAGAGTAAGAAAACAAGGATCTTTGTAAAATCCTTAAAGTTCTAAACCCAAGAACACAGGCATCATGGGAATTCTGAAACCGATTATCTGTATAAATCCGCCTCCAACAATCATGCAAAGTGCTAGTGACCTAGGAGGTTGGACGCCTTTTCTTCAACTCTGCTGAAACAGTCTGACTATATTTATTTTTTCGTAACTTTCATCAAGACTTCATAAATGGTGCTTAAGCTAGTCTATACACAGCAGCAGTCCACATCTGCATATCCTTAGCAATACCTTTGTAGACTGTACCCTGAGTTTGTGAGTACACAAGGCCTTGTCTCAATGCAGGTGTAGTTTTCTGCTACACAGTGCAATATGTTTTATCAAAGACCCAGGACAGTCACGCTGCAACAAGTTATCTCAGCCCATACTCCACTAATGCTTCTTGGGACAATTTCTTTGTTTCCCCAGAAGGAACCAATTACTGTAACATGGTCTTGGGACCCCTATTAATATAGGGTTATACTTGGCAGTCTTCTATAACTTTGCCACCTGATTAGTCCACAATTAATAGAACAATTTGCTTGCAGAGGTTCTAAGCACGTTTCCACATCATTCGTAGAAGAGTCTTATTTCTTGGCCTACCATTCACATTCCCTAGGTGGAGACCTTAACATGTTCCTGAGACCCCTATTACCATCTCTGATTCAGGGTCCTCACACTCTACTGCCGAAGAGACTAGTTTAGCAGATTCCTTATGACTCAGATTTACAAGGAGTTGTTTCTAATCTCATTGATGCAGTACATTCTACCCTGCATTTGGAGGAGCAGCCTGCACTGTTACAGTTGCAATGACCTTTCCAATACACAGTATTTAAAACATTACTCTATGAGGTCTGGAAACAACCTATAGAATCATCGATCACTCCTGACAATGTAAAGGGGTTTCTTTCCTTTGAAATGGAAATGTATTGCTAAAGTGGACTCTGACCACCATAGACACTCCAGTCCATCCACCTTATCAAGCATACCAACAAACAGGCTGATGATGTTCTTCCCTTTATGAATTTCATTTACAGACATTTAAATTCCCTACTTAGGTCTCAGTTTGAATTAACTGAAGTGACTCTCTTTCCCCTGTTGGTGGTGACAGATTTGTGAATCCATGTCGCTGTAAATCAAATCCCTCAAAGGGTTACCCCTCCTTAAGAGAACTATGAGGAAAAACACTTACCCCATAGTTCTCTTTTAATTTTCCTGAGAAACCCTAAATTGGTAATTCATTTATTGATGTAGTTGGGAGATTTTGCTTCTGTCCTGTTCTACCTCATTAGATTAAGAGTATAATCACTGGGCTATCACCCATACAATCCTCTACAGTCATGAACTGTTTTTACTGCTTCAGCTGATGATGATGAGATTGGAGTAGCTTGTGCTGATAAATCCATGCAGCATTTCTGCAGTATAGAATATTAGTATGTTGGGGTGTTGAACAACATAGTATAAAAGTAGCTCCACATTTTAAAGCAGTGATGGTTTGCAGACAATGTTATATAGTATTGGAGATGTAGCAATTGGGTTTTTAGAATTGTCTTTTTTATTTTTATCTACAAGGGACCAAACCGAAACTTACTGCTCAATGGGAAATCCTACCCAGCAAAGGTCAGATTAATCCGAGGAGGCTGCTTGCCTCCAGTCAAGAGGAGGCAGATGAACTGGATTGATGCTCCTGATGATGTTTTTTATATGGCAACAGAGGAAACAAGGTAAGTTCAGTTGTAGTGTACAATAGTCCTGATGATCTCTATATTCTCTTGGCTTCTCTTGTTAGTTTACCATATTGCAATGATGTACATATTAAAGGGCCAATTGTATAAAGGTTACATTTTGTTTTAATTCTGCTTTGGCCAAAGGAAAGATATTGTAAGTACATAACCTCTTAAATAGAACAGAAATCTTGATATGAACTGTGGCAGAGGGAAGATCTCACAAATGACAATATAGTAGTTGAGGAATAAGGTAAAGAATGGTATTTAGTAAGTATGTCATGTCCATACTGGTGTATTATAGTAAAAAAGACACTAACAATACCGAATTCCTGGGTCAGGAGTCCCTGTGGAGTAGGCCAACTAGACATCTATTTGTTGAACAGAGTTCCCAGACTGTTATGAAACCATAACATGATTTCAAGAAAGTACAGGGGAAGAGCCCAGGATATTAGTTTATCTGCTGCTGGACTAGTGTAGCCATATTTGGGTTGTCTCTTTAGTGTTTTAAATATATTTTGTACCACTGTATGTTACCAATAACTTATAGGCATTAAGGGCTTGTTCACACCAGAGCGGTAGCTGCTGGAACGCACCACAAATGCTCACAAAACATCCCCATGCGTTCTGATGCAGGAGGGGGTGTGACTGTGCATTGAAGTCAATGGCACCTCAGCCACGCCCCCCTGTTCCACTACAAACGCAAAAAATAGAGCATGCAGCATTTTTTGCAGGCAATGTTTTGCCACGCGTCCGATCGCACTGCGGACGGGGGGGCGTGACTGCGGTGCTATTGACTTTAATGCGTTCTCTCTTTAACCATTATGACTTATTCTGGAATGACTTGGCCCTGAACCAACATGCACTGGAATGTGGTCTTGCCACTACACAGGTTTAACAGAGATACTGCCTGTGCATCGGTCCCACCCCCTCAATGTTTGTGTATGGGTCAGTTTTTGTATTGCTTTGAGCAGGCCATCATATCTTTCAATGAGTGTGGATGCCTGTTGGTAGAAGGGTAAATGGTACACCCAATTAACTCCATTATCCTTAGCCAACTCTTTTATTTTGGCACCAGTGAAATAGAAACCGTTGTCAGACTGAACCTCTATGGGCAAACCATAGTACTCTTGAAGCATTTTCAGTAACTTCAAGGTAGTATTTTGATTTGAAACAGTCAGTATTGCACTGCAGGTAGCCACTACGGTAGCACGATATTTGACTCCACTCCTCAATATAATCTACTTGTCTGGATGATTTTCCTTGATGAATATCTCCTGATTCTCCAGGCAAAGTTTTAGAGATAGAGACATAATCCTGCCCCTGTACAGAGCAATAGTAAGACCTTATCTGGAATATGCAGTTCACTTTTGGGCACCAGTTCACAAAAAGGATGTTGTGGAACTGGAGAAAGTACAGAGAAGGGCAACTAAACTCATAAGAGACATGGAGGAGCTCAGCTATGAGGAAAGATTAACTAACCTGAATTTGTTCAGGTTAGTGCAAAGTGCTGCCGAGGTCCCCAGCAAGGTCCCGGCAGCCTTCCTGTGAATTGTCGGCAGCAAATCTCCTCCTTCTTAAGGATCCACGCCGCCCGCACCCACCATAGAACCCGCACAACCACCTGAGAGTCTGCACAGCCCACCATAGAACCTGCACAGCCACCTGAGAGTCTGCACAGCCCACCATAAAACCTGCACAGCCACCTGAGAGTCTGCACAGCCCACCATAGAACCTGCACAGCCACCTGAGAGTCTGCACAGCCCACCATAGAACCTGCACAGCCACCTGAGAGTCTGCACAGCCCACCATAGAACCTGCACAGCCACCTGAGAGTCCTACAGCCCACCATAGAACCTGCACAGCCACCTGAGAGTCCTACAGCTCACCAAAGAACCTGCACATCCACCTGAGAGTCCGCACAGATAAACATAGAACCTCTACATTTATATAGTCTTACAGATACAACCGACCCTTTGAAGGCAAGCATAATGCTAATGCAATCCCTTGCTGAAATTGAGTTTGACTCCCCTGCTGTAGAATGGCACTTGAGTGACAGCTCTGAGTCTGCTGGGGCTGCTGATATCGCAACCAAGAGGGTGACATCCAACAGTAGTCTCAAGGCTTTGTATGTATACACAAGAGTAATTTACAGGTAAATATCATGCATAAAACATGGCTAAATACACATGTAAACAAACATTTATTCATATGGGGAAGATTGTTGTTAAAAATGTTCTGGTGACATAGTGTATTTTAGGTTATTGCAAATGACAAGGGGACACTCTTTATGCCTGGAGGTCTTCTTTTTTTTTGCCTTTCTTTGAACCCAGTGTGGTTTTAGGGTTTTGAAAGTGCTGGTGTTTAATAGGTGTATGTTTATTTGTTTGGCTTAAACTTGGTGGACATGTTTCTATGCTTACTAAATGGATGGTTTACATCTAAGTCCTGATGTTTGTTTATATATATATATATATATATATCAAATATTTAATGTGGCCATACTATTATTATAAGGCTGGTCTTTACACACCATAATGGTGTGTAAAATGGTTCAATATTGCATGCACCATTAAAGGAGCTTTATTATAGTATATAATAAGAAGGACAGCTTTATTGGGTGCCATAACTGGTGGAATATTAACATACCTTTGTTTCTTTTCATTTAAACCCAGAAAAGTCCGCAAGATGCTCTCATCCTCTGAAACCAAGCGAGCTGCCCGTCGGCCTTACAGAGATATAGTTATCTGTCAGTCTCAGGTGGGACTACCTATGCGTCACCCTGTCAATGATGAGCCAATTGTTATTGAGGACTAAAAATCATCTGAAGAGAGATAATCTGCTCGACTGTAGAAGATTCTTCTCATGATGATACTTGACTTTCGAAGTGTTGAGTTCACGAAAACTTTTTGCAGCTGTTTGCATCTTTTAAAAGATTCCATGCTTTGTAAAAGCATCAAAATCTAAAGACTTGTTAACGCTTTGGTTAATTTTTGTTAACCCAGTCATTTCCTCATAAATGTAGAATTTATATTTGTTGTTAGTACATTTTCTTTATTTTGGAATCTTTTTTTGACTGGTGTTCGCTAACTGCAAACAAAACGTAACTTGTTAAAAAGGACATTTTGACAGTTATGGTTTCGTGTTTGATTTCATTGCAATTACAAAAGATTCTAAAACTTTGTACACTTGAAAATGTATTATTATTGCTGATGCCTTTCTTTTTACAAGGTGTATTGATTTTACTTTTTGGAAGTGCCATTTTAATGTTTTTTTTTTCCCCCATTTATAGACGGAATAAAAACAAATCTAACTTATGGAATATAATTTTGAGGAAAGTGTCTGATAAGATATAATTGTGCTTCTTGTGCTATGGGATTAAATGTTTCCATACATAATGCATTCATTTTGGGATAAACTTAATGCATTCACATAGAAACCATTATGCCAAGATTTTTTACAATAAACTGTTCATATTTTAGTTTATATTTAAAATAAACCTCCGTTTTCACCAACCACCCATTTATTCACCAGTATTTTGGTCTGTTCTCTCTTTGTAACTTGAAGTGCTGTTAAATACCTTTTTTTGTACTATTACAGCTGTAAGATTTGTTATATGCACACCTGATATCTACAAGTTTGGGAACACTAAAAAGAAACATTATACAGTCAAAGGTAAAGAAATTAAGCAGGCCAGGATTTATGTGTATAATGAGTATTTCAGTGTCCGTTCTAGGTGCAACAGGGCCCATGGCAGATATCAAAATGGGGCACCCTGTGCTGTAGAACTTTGCATTACCACTTTACAAGTAAAATAGCCTGATTGATTCAGCCAAAATCAGAGCAGTGTCAACAGATGCAAAAAAGTGTGGGATGATGATTGCATGCTACCAGACAGTATCAGAAGAATTTCGTATTAGCAGAGGGATGGCTTGTTCTCAAAATATTTGCTAATATAACATCAAATAGAGTGATGCCTGTTGCCAGAATTTCATTGCCTGCGACACCTTGGAGAATAAAGCAACTGTCTGCAGATAGGGGATATGTAATGCTATGTGTATGTAATTTGCAGACGCCTTTGTGCTTCTGCAAATTAGGAATGCACCGATACTACTGTAGTATCTGTGCCGATACCGACTATTTGGGCTCGTACTCGATGCTTATCCCGATACCGTAACTTCCGGTATCAGGAAGCCAGGCGGCAAGTCATTACTATTAGTCATTCACCAGGGAGCATGGAGCTGGCTTACCGGCCAATTAGGAAGCCGGGGGGGTAATGACTCACCCTCCCTGGCTTCCTGATTGGGCGGGAAGCGGGCTCCATGCTCCCTCGCCACTTGGTAGCGAGGGACCATGGAGCCGGCTTTCCGGCCAATCTGGAAGTTGGGCGGCATGTAATGACTTGCTGCTCAACTTCCTGATTGGTCGGAAAGCTGGCCAATCAGGAAGCTGGGTGGTAAGTCATTACCCGCTCCCCGGCTTTCTGATTGGCCCGAAAGCCAGGTCCATGCTTCCTGGTGACCAGGGAGCATGGAGCCAGCTTTCTGGCTAATCAAGATGCCGGGCAGCGAGTCATTACACGTTGCCCGGCTTCCTTAATGGGACTTCCGATATCGGTATTGGCGAATACCGAAAAATAACATTTCGGTACTCGATGCCGAACAAACGGTATTGGTACATCTCTACTGGAAATAATCATCCACCCATAGCTACTGCTGTTTGCAGAAGAGAGCTGCAATGTCTCACCAGCGAGTTCTTCAGCAGTATAGCTCATCAAACTTTGTCAGAATCTTTATTGTTACATCTGCCCCAGTTTGTGATCAACAGTACCTTTGCAGAATTTATTCTTGATGCCACAATATACAGCAACTGAAATATTTACAAAAAGTACTTTAAAAAGTACTTTTGAAAGCAGTCTTTGAGCTCCAGGCACTCAGCTGTGCCTAAGCTGAGAGGTGCCATCTGGCAGAATTTTGTCATCAATGGCCTTCTTGGTAGTAAGGAAGTGAGGGCATTGTCAGGATCACACAAATACCACCATATCCCCAATGAAGTAGGGCTTCTGTATAGTTATCAAATGAACATGCCGTGCTTGATAGCTAATTATTCTTAATTCTTTTGCATTTTTTAAATAAAGTACACTTCTTCTCCTGGGTATTTTTGTGGACAATAAAAGCACTTGTTAACTATAAACATCTCTGATGCACCTTTTTTCCCATCATTTCATGTGTGTACACATTTGAGAATTGATTTGATTCTGGGTACACTTGGTAAAAACTACTAATGAGTATGTGTATATCTCAACAAATCCAGATGACAGATCATGATTTCTATAGAACCATGTTTGATAGCATAGCTCCTATGGTATGATTTTCACTGCACCAAGCATCTATCATGTCTCAAGAACACATTCTGTCTCTTGATCATACATCACAGGACACAGGGAGTTTATTCTTCAACAAATGGACTCTTGCAAAACGAAAGCTGTAAGACGGCCTAGGACAGTGATGGCGAACCTTGGGACTCCAGCTGTTTTGGAACTACAAGTCCCATGAGGCATTGCAAGGCTCTGACAGCCACAGACATAACTCCCAGAGGCAGATGCATGTTGGGATATGTAGTTTTGGCACAGCTGGAGTGCCAAGGTTCGCCACCACTGGCCTAGGATAACCCATCTCACTACCAGCGTGACTTGATTTTTTGTTATCATCCTTAAGTGATGGATGCCTGTACTCTGCTCTGAGAGAAGTACATCCTTTTTTTGCACTTTCCTGCTGAAGATTCCAGCACATTTCCCTAAGCTGCTCACAGGCACTATGGCACCTAACAGCAGCTCTCTGGATTGTTTTTTTTTTTCTGGGCAGAGCCTTAGTGGACCATACCCAGAACCTGCCAGAAAGAATATGTGGAGCAGGCCTGTAATAAGCTTAGGGCACTGGATCCAGTGTGAGACGCTCTCCTTGGTATTTTATACAGCGTGTGAGTTGCCACAGGGTACTTTACAAGTCCAGAGCCATTGTCCATTGTGGTGGACCCCTTCCCTTAAGACCCCTTTCAGGGAATATACCAACTGGAGGGCAAAGATTGGAAGGGATATGTCCACATCCAAGTGACTACACTGCTGAGTCAGCCACCACTTTGAGGGTGGCATGTCAAGGCTTGTCCCTGCCAGGTGCCCAGTTTCTCCCCCTTCCCCATGGGTCACTGTTGGGGATCCCTCAGCAGAGAGGGTTCACTGTCCCTCAATTTTTTTAATGCAACACCTTTCCCTGAGATTATGTGGAGGCTGCATGGTGTCTGTGCAGCCTCCGTCTGGGGATTCCTACTATTTACTAATTTTGTTTTCTGGCGCCTGCTGAGCTGGCTACACAGGCTGTCCTGCTGCTACGACTCTGCAAGCTGCTCTCTACAGACCGATGTGCTGGGTTACTGCTGCTGCCTATGGTGTTGGCTTACCTAGCATCATTGTATACTACCCTGGGGACAAGAACACCATCTTTTCTAAAATGCTCTGCTCCCTCCTTCAAGTAGGATTCCTTTTGTCTCTCCCAAGCCTCTGGATCAAAATTAAAGACTGGCTCTCATTTTTGTTGTATGTTCTGGCCCTTCAAGCTGGCTAAACCCAGGGGGGAAAAAAAAACCATTTTCATAATGAAGGTGGTGCCCCCTGTTGCACAAGTAGAGGGACATCTTTCAGCGTTGTCCACTTCTTTAGTCCTGGACATTCATGAAGCCTGGATCCAGAGCGTTGTATCCCAGGGTTACATGTTGGAGTTTAGCTCTCTACCACCTCCTCACTTTCTGCTGTCAAACTTTTGTTGAGTGTGTTCTGATCAACTAAGTGTGCTGCTGTTGTCCCTTATTTCCGCGTATGATCCTGGCTCAAATCCACTGATCTTCTGGTTCCTGACTCCAGTTTTGTTTCCATACATCCTGCTCTCCAAGCTCCCTGACCTGCTTTGGCTGACTACCTGTTTTGGCATCTGACCCCTGTTTGGCACTGACCATGTCCTGGACCTTCTCTATTGTTTCTGCCATTTATGTTTATTGTTGTTTTCGATAAACTCATTTTATATTTTAAAATGCACTTTAAGTTTCAGTCTATGTTCTTGTTTCCCTAACAACTCTGTCATCACCTCCTTTCACCCAGCAGACTTTCTGGTGTCAGTGGACAAATGGGATGCATATTTGCACATCCCAATTTTTCCTGCCCATCAAGGCTACCTGCAGTTTGCTGTGGATATGCAACAATACCAAATTTGTTGCCCATCTGTCTAACCTCATCACTTGTTTGCCTGATGAAGGGGATCCTGTGAGACCCCGAAACATTGCACCTAGTGTTCTTGCTATGCAACATGTACGTGAATAAATAGGCATACCTGGCTTGCCTTGGAGTGCCGGTGTCCATCTCTGTATATTTTTGTGGTAGCCATCACTGATGGAGCAGCGGTTCTGAGTGCAATGGGTATATGGACTTTATCTTCTGTCTATCCTGTCTACTGTGTCTTAGATATTCACTAAGATGATGGCCCATGTGTTAGCGTTGCTTCAGTCTTAGGGCATCCTCATAGTGGGGTACCTGGACAACCTCCAAAAACAGTCGGTGGAGGGCTTTTCATCCAACATTCATCAGACGATACAAACCCTGGAGCTATAGATGCCCCCTGAATCTCCAGAAGTTGATGCTGGAACCCTCCCATCTCTTGGTGTACTTGGGACTGGTCTTGGACACAGCCTTGTCCTAGGGGTCTTCCTTCCCCTAGAAAAGATCCCATCTCTCCTCTCTCATGCTCACACACATTGCGCCCCAGGAGTTGCCCAACTGTTTCTTTTGCATGAAGGTGCTAGGCTTAATATTAACCCCCTTCAAGGCAGTTCACAATGCTCAGTTTCACTCCAGACCATAGTTTCATAACATTCTGGTTGTGGTTGCTTGGGGAAAACCAACCAACTTAGTCCCTGGACCTCTCCATTCCCTTGCCCAGCAAGACAAAGCTTGTCCTAACATGGCAGATCTCTAGCCCATGGGGCCACCAGCTAACCTCATCTCATTAAATTATTGCCAGATTAATCTGGCAAATTATCACTAGGGCCTATGAGCACAAGGTTAAAGTTCCCCATTTTCTGTTTAGGGCTCACTCCACTAGGACCGTTAGTATTTGGACCTTCAGCATCAGGAGTCAAGTTTTCTGTTCCTCTGTTCAAACTTTTGCCAAGTTTTACCAGATGGATGTTTAGGCTTCTGCAAATGCTAGCTTCGAGTAGAAAATATTTTGACCTGTATCTGGATATTTAGGTGCCACACCCCTGGTAAATAGTATGCAAAAAAATTTCTTTTAAAGAAAGAAGAAGTGGGGTTTTGAAAGCACCAGAAAATGACAACTCCAACCACAATATGTAAAAATATATTAGTTTATTTCATATAAATCCTAAAAAAAGAAACAAAGGCTTACAGCCAATGATAAAATTGAGTAAATAGTCCCTAACACAGCTCTTTCCACATACACAATACCTCA
>NW_017307087.1:787510-788273 GCF_000935625.1 Nanorana parkeri
TGTGAAAGATAGTCATAGTTATGTCAAACACATTGTGATTCGCCATGAAACTGTGTGCACATACATGATCAATTTAATAGAAGTGTCAAAAAATTCATATATAGACAGATAACACAAAATAATAATAGTGATATTAATTAAATAGTGAGCAGGCTTGCAAACCTTGCCCAATACCCAAGAAATGGCTACCGTAATGATCTGTGTATTACAGTTCCATTGTGAAAGATAAAGTGACAATGCTTATGAAACTCAATCAATTAGTAAGGTAAAAAACTTATAACGGCAGAACAATTCCCACTATATCATGATGCCGCAAACCTAGATGGTATTGTTTGGATCAGGGGTAACTGCTAATGGAGGGTTGGGAGGTGGAGGAGCGACTTCAACGTTTCGCGCAACTCTGCGCTTCTTCAGGAATAAAAGGGAGATATCTACTGGTTTAGCACACGCAGGCATATGCGTGTGTTCCCAAACACAGACGCCCGAACGGCAAATTCCATCTGGTCCCTCCCAAAGGGCCAAAGAGGGGTGAGAGTCGGATGACCCAAATTTAGAGCAGGGGGCGAAAGGCAAAGGACGACTCGGATAGATGTGTCCCGCTTACTGGATTCATCGCCAGGGAGACTAAGGGTCTGTCCCGTCTTTGCTCCCACAAAACAAAGAGACAGCTTGGCCAGACGCCTCCACGCCACCGACTGCCAAGAACGCCGCCTGAAGGCTGCAATCTTTGATAATTTCTGCCTCTATCTCTGCACAAACCCCC
>NW_017307087.1:789575-790023 GCF_000935625.1 Nanorana parkeri
GGATCCATCATTTTAGTGGGCCTGGTGGAGCATTTCCCAAATTTCTATTTTTGTGTATTTAATTGGTAGTATTTCCCAGTAGGCGTCCTGGCTGGTATAGAATCGCTCTTGGGGTGGTCATAGGGGATATAGACTGTTATTAGTTCCTTTGGGGAGTATTTTTAAAGGAAGGATTTAAAGCTAAGGGTTTCATTCAGCCCAGGTGGCTGTATGGCCCGTAGCCTATAGATCCACCCTGTCTCTTTTTGAAGTATTTTCTTATCCCAGTCTCCTCCACGTTTGTCTTCCCTTATACATTCCAGCCCAAAAAATGATAGGACCGTTGCATCAAAGTTGTGGTACAGGCCCACATGACGACTTATTGGTGTCGTTATCTTACCATTTGATGTTAGATATATGTGGTCCTTAATACGCTTGTAAAAGGGCCTAATCGTCTTACCTACGTAAA
>NW_017307087.1:791319-793156 GCF_000935625.1 Nanorana parkeri
TCTTTCCGCCCCATTATTTCCTGTCTTTTTTCTTTTTCTTTCTTTTTTCCTTTTTCTTGTTTCTTTTTCTTTTTTTTCCCTTTTTTCTTTCTTTTTTCCGTTGGTCCCTCCCGGTGGCCGCTAGAGAGGGGTGGGGCTCTGTTGTCCCTCAAGGAGCATCACTCTGGGCGCTAAGCCATCCCTATTTGGGATGGCCAGCATCACCATCCTTGGAGTCTACAGTAACTATCGGGCCTTACGTCTTGCACTTTTGTTTTTTATTTTCAGTTATTTTTGTTTTCTCTGAATGTACTGGACCCCCCATGTGACATGCGGGGGAGGCGTGGTCTCCTTTCCTACTTGGCTTCTGGTGGAAGTGAGACATACGCTACGGTTGATTCAAATCCATATAAAGTGCAAGTGTTCAGCAAACCATCGCCGACTGGCTATAAACCATCATTGATTGGCCGGGACTCCATGGACAGCGCGATGACGTCATAATACGTCGCCGCGCTGGATGCCGTTATAGCGCCCACGTGAGCCATCGACGCCAATATGCAGCCTTTCAGGCGGCGTTCTTGGTAGTCGGTGGCGTGGAGGCGTCTGGCCAAGTTGTCTCTTTGTCTTGTGGGAGCAAAGACGGGACGGATCCTTAGTCTCCCTGGCGATGAATCCAGTAAGCGGGACACATCTATCCGAGGTATGAATTAAAAAATATAATGGTATTTTTTTTTTCAAAAGACAATATAGGCCATTTCTTTAACTCAGAAATACAACCTGGCAGCAACTATGGGCTTCTAAGTCTCAATCAGCCTTAATGTAATAAAGCAGTGAAGTTCACTGTAGCGTGCACAGCATTTATACTTGGGCTTTTCAATAGTTATAAAAGGAAAAAGGGCATCAATATTTTTGTTACTTCAGACTTGGCAAGGTTTTAGACAAATTCAGTATATTTGTAATAAATACTTTTATACTTCACCTTTGTTTTTAGGTCTGACCTTGAACAAAACATTTTTAAATCTTGAAACTTAACTCAAATACAGAAACTCAAAATGTATTAGTATTCTTTTACCACATGGAAATAACATAACCTGGCAGCTTAATGGTAGTGTGGTCACTTAGACTGACTTGTCACTGGTTTATTAGCAATTTTACAAACATGCACATGTCAACTTTATTAACAATGATACTTTGTAGCACCATCTTACCCCTAGGCAAATGAGGACTGCCAGCTGGACTGGTGGGCTAGCATTTCAAATCTCAAGGTGGAATCCTTGACTCTTTTGTGGGGTGGAAGGAATTGGGCATCAGTCACTTTAGAACATTTAAAAAGTGTATTACAGCACAGTAATCTCACAGAGAAAACTTTCTTTGCACATTTTATGTTTATTTTCTTTATTTTCTTTGTACACACAGAAAAACATCAGGGAATATACAGTACATATATAAAGCTGATATGCATGGATACAATTACAATGCAAATCACAGAAACAACTTCAATATGCTAATTAATGTGCAGTTGGACATGCAATTAGAGGTTCCCACCTGCAATCTATGGGGTCTATTCACCAAGCTGCCGAGGGCAGCCGAGTGAATGACCGATCTGAAGTGAAGTGAGCCGAACACTGTTCGGCTATTCACTTCAGGCTGCTTCGTACATCGGCTTGCTTCGTGTGGCTTCGGGTCGGCCGAACATGCTCAGCATGTTTGGCCGACCCGAAGTGCAGAAGGAGTTCGACTCAGCCGATCCAACATCTGGATCGGCTGAGCCGAACCTCCGGCAGGCTACTCACTGCTGTTCGGGCTATTCTTAAAGATCCCGAACAGCAGTGAGTGAATAGCCGAATGCCGCCGAGCG
>NW_017307087.1:793300-802103 GCF_000935625.1 Nanorana parkeri
GGAGCCAGCCGTAAGATCACGGCTGGCTCCGCCCAGCTGTCAGAAGCAGGCCGAGTGGCCGGCCAATGGCCGGCCGCTTGGCCAGCTTCGGCTTTCAGCACGGCTCAGCCAAGCCGATGCATATGCGTTCGGCTCGGCTGAGCCGCTCGGCCATGATCGGGAGCTGTACGGGCTATTGTGAATAGCCCATACAGCACCCCTTCGGTTCTACTGAACCGAAGGGGTCCTGGGGCCGAAGCTAGCCAAAGGATCAGCCAAAGCTACGGCCAGATGCTTCGGCAGCTTCGTGAATAGACCCTTATGTGGTCCCATCCGAGCTAATTACTGCTAGTTTATTTATTTATTCTATGTTTGTTTTGTTATTTATTGTGGATGAATTAGATATTTACAGAAATAAATTATTTTTGATATCAAATATTTTTTCACAGTCATTAGTGTTTTACCTAGGGGAATCTTTTCTCATATATTATAATTCTCAAGGAAAGAGGCTTAGGGCACAGGATACCCAAAATAGGCAAACATTTTTCTGACCTTCTCTTTTAATAACAATCAATACAAGCTTTGGTCCTTTAAGTTATGATTGGAAAACTGTATTGATAGACTGCCGAGCTCAACCAGGTAGTACCAGTACGTTCTAGAATAAGCTGTCAGAACTTCCCGCAGTGTCCTCTGGCAGCAGTTTGTACCCAGCTCTCCGGGACACTATTCATCATAAGCAAAGTCTCTTCCCAAGGAACTCCATATAGGCAATCATCCTCCTGCTACTCTCCAGCAAGGCAGCATACAATCTATAGGTTCAGACACAGGCCTCTCTTAAAGCATAGATCTCCCCAAGCAGCAGGCCTCGGAGGCACAGACTTAATGGCTTATCTAGGATTGATTAATTTTTGTAAAAGTGAGCTGGTCAACTGTGTCAGGGGAAAGGCAGATGCATTTGTCTGTCATATAACTGCCCACTGTTTTGAATGATCTCTCTGAAAGCACATTAGCCACAGGGCAGGCCAGCAACGTGACTACATACTGGACAGGCTTTAGCCGGTGGTCCAGCCTGCATACCAAAAAATCCAGGGGCCCTCAATTCATTTGTCGTTGACCCCAGATAATCTGAAATCATGTTATTTAGGTGCTGCCTGTGACTGCTGACAGCAGCAGGATCCGAGGCACGCTGGCCATGAAAGGGCATCTTGCTATTCTCTGGAAAGGTATCTAAAAGATTTCTTTACAGCACCTCATCCAATTGGAACATTTTCTGCTCCCTCCGACATTTTCCTCTTGTTTCAGGTATTCAAAAGTCTGGCCAACCAGTAAAGGTCCCACTCCTTAATGGCCCAAAAACTGGTATGCGTGGGCGGGCTCTGCAACATGAATGTACCCATTCACCACAAATGTCCGGCAGTAGAGGAACCTAGGGCCTTGGTGTTGCTGAGGACAATGGTGTTCTCGAAATTTACCTCTGAATGCCAACCCTTCTTTTTCTCATGCTCCTCTTTTTCTCATGCTAATCCCTCACAAGGATGGAGTCAGTTGTAAAAGGATCCTGCAGGCCCTGAGACATTGTATAGTCCTCCTTTTCCTCCTTCTGCTGCGCCTCCAGTGCCCATTCCATTATACCGCACAGTGTGTGATCCAGCAGGAACGCCAAAGAGATTGTGTCACTGATCCCTGTCTAGTCGCAGGTCACCATTTTTGTTGTTTCTTCTGTTTCTTCTAATGACGTGCAGAGCTTGTCTTTGTTCTGTAGACTCATTGGCAGTCCACGTCTGCATGTGCAGACACTGCAGCATGGCCAACATCATGTTCTCCACATCAGGCGGTTGGATGGCAGCTTGTGTTGCAGCTGCCTCGTCAAGGCCCCTCTGTGTAGTATGGTCCTAACTCTAATCTATGAGAGCCTTTATCATGGAGTATATATAGCAAAGGATGAATTGGGTGCAGATTTGCCAGGAGGTAGCCCAACCTCCTTAGAGGTGCAGGACCACATTACGCAGAGGGGGCAGTGTGACTTCTTCATATTTTGCAAAAGTTGTGCAAAAAAAACCTCTGTTTTTAACCCTAGTAATTAGACAGTGTATATTTGTGCAGGCTGGCTGTTGAGTGTGCTGGGAAACTTTTGTTTATGTACTGTGCTGTACTGTTTCTTTACAGCAACATCCTCAGAGGGGGTGATATCAAGTCCGCTCTTGGCTTTTGGCAATAGATCCCCCAGATTTTCCCCTTGTATTGGGGAGGGAGAAACATCTCCTTTGAACCCTCCTGAGAAATGTTTGGGTGGGAAGCCTATGGCCGTGGGTTTTCCCCCTGCAGCTGTGGCTCCAGTGCAGGGGGTTCCAGCCACCATCACGAAATGCAGAAAAGGGTATCTTTGTACAGGGAGTAAAAGGGAGCATGAACAGTTAAAAAAAAAAGCTTTAGCTCTGTGCCCTTAAGGAGGAGGAAAATTAGTGCAGCACAATAAAAAGTAGCTGCTCTGCGCCATTAAGGAGAAGGAGGAAAAGGGCCATGAATTTTTACACAAAATGTTATGAGATAGATTGCAGCACAAAAAACTTTACCAAAAAATTGACTTCTTTGGGTCCTTAAATAGGAGGGGAAGAAAAAGGTTGCATCAGCAGCAATTTAAAAGGAAGCGGCTGATATGCATCTTTGAGGAGGAAGATTATGTGACTCTTGCTGCCAAGCAAAGGCTGCAGATCAAAATGGTGCTGTCTATGAAACTTTCAAAACAATGCAGAGTGGTACTGAGAAAAAAGAAGCGCACAAACTATTAGGGAAAGTACCAATTTTCGGCTAAAATTGCGGTGCATCTGTAATTTATTTCCTCCTCAGCGTGCGCTGTTCTGTGTCCCCTCTGAGGCCGGGCAGGGTGGGGAGGAGATTGCTGTGAATGGCATGTCAGAGAAGGCTGAGCTCTCCTCCTTCACTGCCCTGCTCTGCCTCCTGTGACAGATCAGGATGGAGAGTGGTGTGGGGGAGGAGACAGCTGTCAGCTGTCACATGAAAGCCAGCGTTGTGGGGGAGGAATCAGCTGTCAAAGGAGACAAAGCTCTCCTCCTCTTACCGCCGGCTCTGTCTCCTGTGACAGTGAGTCAGGATGGAGAGCGTTTACATGTAGTCAGCAATCAGCTGATCGCTGACTGCTTGTAAATTATTGAAGACATAGTATGTTTACTGTGTCCCCAATTATGAATGAACAGGAAGTGCTCTACATCACTTTCTTTTCATACATGATGGTGAACATGGTAAACATACTATCTCCACAGGTTATGAATGAACAGGAGCACTCAGTATAGAGGCTTCCTGTTCATTCATAATAGGGGCTGCAGAAAAAGAGATTGAGGACTCTGTGTCCTCAATCTCTTTTTTTATTTTAAAAGGGAAATCTCATGGGTCTGATTAGACTCCTAATATCTTCCAGAGCCCCTGTCAGTAAAGTGAAAAAAAAAGAAAAAATGTAATAAAAAATATTAATAATAATAACAATAATGCATAAATAAAAATATGTATGAACAAATCATTTTGAAAAGTTTAGAAAAAGAAAATTTTAAAAAATATAAAAGGGTTAGATAATAAATCATTTTCGATTTCGGCCTGGCATTTTTTTTATTTTCGATTTTAGTCAGAAAATTCAATTTCAGTGCACCTCTACGAACTATACTAATAAACTGTTGTGCCACTGGCCAATTTGAATGAAATGAAGGGCTTTAGTTTCATTTTTATTTTACAACAGTAAACTTTCCTATGGCTTCCAGATCTGTTGAGGCTGCTACTTCAGATCAAAATAAGATGTCACATCTAAAACTACCTAGAAAAGCATTCTTCAATTTGGAATTACCCTGATCTGGGTGCAGCCAGTGAACCATTCACTTTGCTTGACAATCCATTGCCTATTAGCCTTAAAAATGTCCAGAACTGATTTTCAGGATTCTCCCCGTCCCCCCTAGACTTTAATGGTGTTTGAATTTAAGTTTGCAATTTTTCAACTTTATGATGGGTTTGACAAAAGCCCAATGAACTAAGCCCAGCACATGCTCATCCCTTATTAATTGCTGGACAGAACAGTCCTTTAGCTAATCATGCTAAATGTTTTTTTCACTAAACACAAAAACTGCCTCAGTTTAATGCAGCAGGAACTTGTTCGGAAGAGCATCCAAGAATAACTAAGTATACACAGTGCCAGTGTTTTATTAAAAGTTGACCATACAAATACCAGTTTTATTATCAGCCATATGGACTGTTATCCAATATTAAATAAGCCTGTATATTACACCAAGAGGCCACTGGTAAGTAAAAAACTGAATTCTAGAAGGGTGTGGTTTGATATACCTTGTAGAAGGATTGCCATATTGTACTATAAAAATTATCTTCAAAACCAATACACAACACAAGAGATGGATTTATACATTGTTGATTAGCATGTGAAGTCGGTGATTCCAGGGTTTTTCTGTTCTCAAAGATCCTCCAAATACTCAATGTCCCTGGTCAAACAAAGGTAATTAGTCTGTCTATTTGCAAGGATTATAAAGGTGGCTCATACAAGGTTTCTTGGAACAGTAGTTTACTGCCTGTTACATGAGTCAGTTAGATAAGTACACATTCTCAGAATGGCTAAGGTACCCATGCTGGAGGAGACCTTATGGGTTTGAGAGGATCATCTAGTTAGAAGCAGGGATGTAGGTCCATTACAAAAGCTAGAATAAGAAAGTTTACAGGTAAGAGACTTTCACAAAACAACCCAGTCCTGGAGGTGGACGAGGTGGCTGTTCCTAATTGGCTGGACTTCTTTGGAGATGCTTCTCCTTGTCCTGCTCCATCTTCTTGCCCACAAAGAGGAAGACGTCGAAGATCCAGAACCTGGACCCGCCCGGAGCGCGTTTCCCCTGGATTGGCCCATGAAGATGGATTGTTCTTCCTGCAGTACAGTCTCCTGTGGGTGTGGTTTAGGCACCCTGACTCTCTGACTTGATGTTGGGGGGCTAGGGGCTATATGTCCCTTCCCACGAGAGGTGTGCATTGAAAATCTAGTGACTTTTTTGGGGGGTGAACTGCTGCTATAGCTCTGTGGCCTACTGTTTCTAACCCCTGCCGGGTCGGTTTATTGTAGTAGGCTTCTACCATGCTGTTGCTTTACAGTGAGTTGCCCCTATAGGGCTTACTCCTGTGATGTCTCTGTTCTGGCTGATATGTACAGTACATTCTTTGTCTTTACTTTTCATGCCCTGCCGATGTTTGATTATTGCTCTGTAATTCGGGATAAATGGAGCCACAGTGTTCTTTATTACTGCCCGTGCCCTGTTTCTCTCGCCTTGTTGTCTTCATTCCCAGGCTCTTTACTTGCATGTTTTGTATTTTTGTCCTCCTCTAGGAATTGGTAGTTTTATGTAGAAATTTTGCCGATTGCATGACTTAGCTAGGCAGTGTAGCCAGGTGGTCTTCCTACTGGAAACTAATTTTAAAAGGGAACAAATCCCCCGACTGATGGATAGACAATTCCCTTTTGCATATCATTCTACATCTCCGGTTGCTAGGGCGAGGAGAGTAAGTATCCTGGTTTCCAGCTCGGTCCTGTGGAAGTTCATCTCCCATCTGCTCGATGACAATGGCCGCTTCTTTCTAGTTAAGGGACTGATTGAAGATACCTTACTGTAGTTTGTTAACCTTTATTTCTAAAATTTAGATCAGCTCACCTTTCTTCGACACCTCATCCAGTTAATTTCACTACAAGCAGAGGGCCTCTTGCGTATGATCTTCTTCTTGACATCTCTAGGGGATCTTCCTACCCATCTTACTCTTACTTCAAGCGTTTGAAAGCTGAACTCCATCTTGCTCATTTAGTTGCTATTTGGCGTTTTTGTCACCCAATGGAAAAAGATTACGCCTTTTAGTCTCCTCCTCACCAAACGTATTCACAAATCGATTATGGCTGTCTCATGTAGGGGTCTGTGTGATCTCACAGACCTTGCACAGTGTCCTTGCGAGACCCTGCAGGAGTGCTGGTAATGAGTTGTTGACAGAAGAAGCAGAAGCCTGGCAGGGGTTGCAGAAATGTGGTGAGTTGACTTTGAATACTCCAAGAGCTTTGTGACAGAGGCAGAGAACGAAATCCAAATAGGTCATCCGAGGATGGCGGGCGCTTAGATAAGTACACACAAGATGGCAAAGAATGTGCTTGGCAGCAGCAGCAGTTACAGGATGGAGAGGGTGAAACATGTATAACCAGGTTAGCGAGGAAATGCTTGTCCTGTAAGAGCATAGTCCAGGATGGAAAGGTAGTGGAAGCTGAGTCAAGCCAGGTAGATGTCAGGATAGAGTGTGGTGCAGCTAAGCAGGGAGTTAAGCTCAGCTGTCTGCATCAGTACTAGGACACTGAGCAATTCAAATCTCCTGGCTTTAAGCTGATACCCTGTTAGAGGAGGGTGGAGCAGAGTGATGCTGACGGAAAAGGCGGCCTGGAGCGTGGATGGGTAATTTTATTACACTACTGAGCTCACGTGCTTTTTTCAGACAAATGCTACTGCTAATGTTTCTCCCTCTGTGATGCTCATAAATGTACAGTAAGGGGGTTGTTTATCAAACATGGTTCCCGCCTCAAGTGTCAACGCCTTACCCAATATCACACTCTGCTTTTTCGGATACAGGCTTTGGAGTTTGTGTATAAGAAATCTGGCTTTAGCAGCTTTTTCAGAAGGCCAGTAATTGTGGAAGGGGTTGAAATCTTTACTTCCGCCAAACTGTTGAGGGTTAGACAGGCTTTTTTAAAATACTTCAACAAGCAAAGCAGAATGCTCACTAGAGCGTTGAGAGGTTCTCAGTCCAGAAACTTTCTTTCCCATCTACATTCTCCCTCTGGAACACTTCTCTCTACCTACAAGGATATCGCTCAAGAATTCTTATATCTTTATACTGTAGAGACCTTTAATTTGTCTCCTGCTAATTTGGCCTCTCTTCCCTCCAAACAACTTCTGATTGAGCAGTTTCTACAATCTTCTGGGCTCCCTACACTTCCTTCGGAAGCAGCGTCTTCCCTGGAACATCCACTTACTGAGAGTGAATTTCTTGCAGCTCTTTCTTCGGCTCAAGCAGGAAAGTCTCCTGGGCCAGGTGGTAATAATGATAGTAGTAGTACATCTTCTCACAGTGAAGCTGCTGCTTAACAGTCAGAAAGACTATCACATTATCTGTAAAAAAAAAAAAAAACCAAGAGAGCGCCTTCTCCTATGCATTATCATTTATTGTAAATAAATACGAAACAATAAAAACCTACTCACAAAGGTGAGGTGCAGGCAGCATCTGAACAAAGATGTCACAGAATGACTCTATCTGCAAGGCTGTTGGAGGGTGACGAGATGAGACCGGCAAAGACATACTGGTTGCTCTGTCATCCAAGCCTCCACTGGTTACTCCATGTGGACAGGCTTTATAAGTTATAGCTGGCAGTGTGGCTTCCCCATATATTTGCAAAGGTGTATAGGGACCACACTTGTGGAGTATGCTTGGCTACACATTGAGCATATTTTGTCTGGCTCTCAATAAACAGGACAGCATTCGCTTAGTGGGTGACCCATTTGTACCCCTCTCACCTGGTAACCTTCTATTTAAAAACTTGAAGGAGCCGGGTGGAACAATGTAATCTGAGCACCCCATGCATCCAATCAGATGCAGACACGGTTCAGGTATGTTGTTAGCCTGCCAAAATGACTATCAAAATACAATAGCAGGAACAGGAGATTCTTCCATCTACGCTTTTTTGTGTGGTTAGAGGAATCTTTTAGATTTTTTGTTCAGTGCATAAACAGAATGAAAAAAACCTAGCAATCTTGACCCACAGGGCCCACAATGATCAGAGGTGCCTGGATGTGGAAGTGTAGCTTCCCCTAATATTTACAAATGTGCATAGCGTAATGGACCACTCTTCTTTTGAAAATACTTTCCAGGTTTCGACATGTAGTCCAACGCCACCCACAATCCTGAATACCGCAACCGCCGACGTCATCCGCAATTAAATCAGCTCTCATCGCCCAGTAGGTGCGGAATACAGCAGGGGCTTACTGGCAACTTTTAGCCCAGGGGGCAAGTACAACCCAGAGGCCCATGGTGCAGCCACTTGGCCCCCTCCCGCTCTGCCTCTTCCCCCGCCTGCCACTTTTGCCATCCATGTAACGTTAGTGTCAATGGTCGGGTGATGTGAGGACTCCTAGTAAGTCCATGAAAGGGGTGACAGGCTGGGAGATGGTGCTCTCCTCCCACTGGGCTCCCTACATAGTTCTGGCCTTACTTCGCTCCATGTCTGGTACATAGGCACTCTCGCCCACTGTAGACCGCCGCTGACTGTCAGGCATGTTAGAGGCTTCTTGAGGACCCCCCTCGAGGAGTGAGCGGCCGTCCGATTACAGAGCCACATCTGTAGCAGTGCAGGTGGCGGAGGGAGGGAGCCACTGCACCTGTGGCCGGGGGCTTCATTTAGCCGGGTCAGTCCACCCCTGGATCCGCCACTCAGGGCCGGTGCAAGGATTTTTGCCTACACAGGCGAAGGTGGATTTTTGCGCCCCCTTAGTTGGCTGCCTATACATCCTTGCGCTAGCACTAGCCTGGACCACATTGCTAGGGTGTAACATGGTCAAATTGCAACCCCCCCTTACCTTTATCGCAGGGTTCTTCTCCCCAGAGGCGGTTGTGCGTGGCTCCATACCGTCTGCAATCTTTTTTTTTTTTTAAATGCGTGTGTTCGCAGGGGCTGGGGCCTTTAATTATATGGGGGATTTTTAATTTTAGTTTATTTAACTTTTTATTTTTTTAAACTTTTTTT
>NW_017307087.1:802599-824794 GCF_000935625.1 Nanorana parkeri
ACGTCACCGGACTCCTCCCCCTTCCCTTCGTTAGCCGTCACGGACATGGACGTCACCGGACTCCTCCCCCCTTCCCTTCGTTAGCCGACGGAGCCACTTGGGGAAGGGTGGAGGAGTCCGGTGATGTCAATGTCCGTGACGTCACCGGATCGCCGACGGGACTCCTGGAAGCCGGCAGAGAGGTGAGTGTTTTCATTAGCGATCAAAATAATTTTAATCGATCAAAAAGTTTAACGATTAATCGAGAAATTAATCTTTAATTTCCACAGCCCTACTTTTTTTGCTTCATTGCTGTGAGCAATAGCCAGCCTGCTATTGGATATTTCAAATTGCAATAGCCTGCTATTCGCTCTTTTAAATTGCAGTAGCCAATAACAGGCTGGCTACTGCATCCACCCACTGCCTGCTGTCAATCAGCAGAGGAGGGACCTGAAGTTTTTTCAATCAGGTCCACCACTGTTGATTGACAGCTGGCAGCGGGCGGGTGCAATAGCCAGCCTGTTATTGGCTACTGCAATTTAAAAGAGCCAATAGCAGGCTGGCTATTGCGGTCAGCTGCTTCAATGAAGACGATCGTGTGGCTGTCAGCAGGAGAGGAGCGCAGACGCCGCGGAGACGTGAGTAGACTGCAGGGGGGGAGGTGGAGCTCACAGACTGTCAGAGGGTTCTCCTTACAGGCTGTAATCGGCAATCTATCCCCACTGACACAGATCACTGCAGCCGATTACAGTCTGTAGGGAGAGACCGCTGCGTGAGGCTGCAGTGGGGAGAACCCCTGTCCCAGCAGATAACTGTGTGATAACCGTCCCGGGCACAGTTATCTGCTGAGATAGGGATTCCATTTCTCTTGCCCTGCCGCCACTGTTAGGCCCCATTCACAGTGCGCGATTCGCAAATCCCGCGTTTTCTGCGCGATTTGCATTTTGCGCGATATCGCGCAAATGCTTGCATTGAGCAAGCTTGAATCGCGGCTAAATCCGCTCCAAAAAGGGTCCTGCTGTAGCGACGCACGACCCGCGACAGCAGGACCCTTTGCCCCATTGAGAAGCATTGGAGAGCGATATCGCGCGGTAAATTGCTAAGTGTGAACGGGGCCTTAGCTGGGGGGCGAGTGATAACCTAGGGGCCCCCCCTTGCCCCCTGTAGCGACGCCACTGTTCCCAGTATATTTGCAAATGTTTGGAACAAAAACCTCTGCGTGTGACCTTAGTTTGTTTTTATTTCTGGCAAGCCACTCTCCTGCTCCCTTCCCCCTGCTCCCCACTCCTTGTTCCCCTTCCTCCCTCCCCACTCCTTCTTCCTCTTTCCTCCCTCCCTACCTCTTTCTTCCCCCTCCTACCATGTTCCTATTTCCTCCCTCCTCTCTTCTCCATTCTCCCAACTCCAAAGCTTGAAGATGCATATGTAGAGCTTCTGGAGGCTGTTAGGGAAGTTGAGCTGAGAGAAATGGAGACAGCTGTTTGTTTAGCTAAGGTAAGGTAACAATATAATGTCTAGGTTTCCCTAATGAGGGACAAATACAGGGCCATATTAACGTAAGGGTGGGTGGAGCTGCCACTCCAGGCCCGCCCCTGCAAATAGGCCCGGCCAACCCGGATCGCCTTGGTATCCGGGTCAGTGAACGGCCGAGATCAGGCAGCGGCGGACCTCTATTCAGGCCTATTAGTGGGCCGCTCGCTCCTCACTAGAGCCCTGAGAGGCCCAAGCAAGCGGCCCTCTAATAAGCCTGAATAGAGGGCCACAGGCAGTGACCGGCTGCAATCAGGCAGCAGCGGGCCTCTATTCAGGCAAATTGCTCGCTGGCACCTCTTGGGGCACTAGTAAGGAGCGAGTGGCCCCCCTAATATGCCTGAATAGAGGGCCAACGCTGCCTGATTGTGGCCAGTCACTGTCTAAACAGAGAGCTGCACCCGGTCATCCTAGTGAGCCCGCACTGACTACCCAGAGCCCCTACTGACTGCTCAGAGCCCCTACTGACCGCCCAGAGCCCCTAATGACGGCCAGAGCCCGCACTGATCGCCAAGAGCCCAGTCACTGAATCCAAATAAAACAAACAGCTGGCTCCAACTCTCTCAGCTCAAATTCCATAATAGTCTCCAGAAGCTCTACATATACACTCTATCTTCAAGCTTGGATTAGGGAGTAAGGAGGAGTGGGGAGGGGGGAAATAGGAAAATGGTAGGAGGAGGAAGAAGGAGATAGGGAGGGAGGAAAGAAGAAGGAGTGGGGAGGGGGGAAGGGGAACAAGGAGTGGGGAGCAGGAAGCAGGAAAATGGCTTGCCAGAAATAAAAACAAACTAAGGTCACACGCAGAGGTTTTTGTTCCATACATAATATATGTATGGAACAAAATATGTAAAATATATGGAGAAGCCACACTGCCATGTCAAGGCACCTTTGATCAGTGTGGGCAATGATGGGTAAAGATCAGTAGATTCTCTCATCCTGCTTTTGGGCTGAACCAAAAAAATCTAACAGGTTGAACGTGGTGAACTTGTTTCTTTTTTCAACATGGCTGTCTATGTAACTATGTAACAGATTTTTCTAACCACACTAAAAAGCATAGATGGAGGAATCTCCAGTTCCCGCTATTGTATTTTGACAGTCATTTTGTCGGGCTACCAACACACCTTTTGTAGGGCTACCAACAGGCGCTGCTCAGATGACAGTGTTCCACCTGACTCCTTCAATTTACAAATAGAAGGATGCCAGGAGGGAGGTGGAAGAATGGGTCACCCACTGAGCGTATGTTGTTCTGTTCTTTAGGAGCCGCACAAAATACGTTCAGTATGTAGCCAGATTTACTCTACAGGAGTGGTCCCTACACACCTTTGCAAATATATGGGGATGCCACACTGCCAGCTTAGATAAGGTAAGGTAACACTACACTGTCATGGTTTCCCTAATGAGGGACATAGAAAGCATTGCACAAACAGAGAGAAAGCATCTAAAAACACACAGTGACACATCTGAACCACAAAATAAATGGATGTCACCAGCACACCAATAATATTGTAGTACAAAGTGTTCGTTTATTGGAACGTCATGTCACCAGAATTAGCGCTTTCGGTGCCACGCAGGGTCCCCTTCATCAGGCTCAGCAATGACGTCATTGCAGTCACTGTGAGCACCCCCCCTCATCTAATTTGGGGTTTCCCGGTATGGAGTGCAGCAAGGTATCTTTATGTTTGTTCTAACATCTAAATTACAGACATTAACTTAATAAACCAACATTAAACTCTAAACTAATGAAACCAAATAAAACAAACGGCTGGTTCCAAGTCACTCTGCTTATCTTACCGGAACAGTCTCCGGAATCTTGACATATATATCTTCTAGCTGGAAGAAAGGAGTAGAGGGGAGGGAGCAAATATGAGGAAAGAAGTGGCGGAAGAAGGAGGTGAGAAGGAAGGAAAGAGTAAAAAGGAATGGGGAGGAAGAAGGGGAAGTAGTGTGGCGCAGTAGAGTGGCTTGCCAGCAATAAAAAAAAACAAAGTAAGGTCACATGCAAAGGTTTTCGTACCATAAATTTGCAAATATACATGGAAGACACACAACGAAGGGAAAGCATTCTTATGAAGTGGCGTACCTAACTCTACATACATTTGCAAATATATGAGGAAGCAAGAGTGCCACCTCAGCTAAGGTAACCCTACACTGTCTGGGTTTCCCTAATGAGGGACATAGAAAGCAATGCACAAACAAAGAGAAAGTATCTAATAACATAGTTACACATCTAAATCACAGACATTACCTTATTAACCCCTTCGTGACTGACGACGTTCAGTGTACGTCGCCAGCATCGGGGCTGTTTAAACAGACTCCCGGCGACTTTTGCCGCCGGGAGTCTGTTTAAACTTGTAGAGCCGACTGTCGGCTTTACAACAGAAGCGATCCTGGCGACTTACCTGTCGCCAGATCGCTTCTGCGTCCCGAAGAAGGGGCCCCCCCCCCCGCCGGACACCCCCGCCGTGCTTCCCGGGCTCCGTTGCCCCTCCTACGGGCCCGGGACCGGCGATCTTTGTGTCCGCGGGGAGCTGGGGAGGAGGTCGACGAACTTCCGTTCATCGATCCCCTCCCCGTTCTATGGGACCGGGAGCGATGCAGATTGCATCACTTCCGGTCCCTGGGCTGTCAGTTCTGGGCTCCTGGAGCCCAGCTATAAGCTATTGAAGTGCGATCTGCACTTCAATAGCTTATTTCCAGTGTAAAGGTGACACTGGGGGTCTTTTGGACCACCAGCATCACCTTAAAGAGTACCTATCACCACCATCTGCTATCACATGGGGGGCTTGTAAGCACCCCTATGTGATAGCAGTCAAAGTAAAGTAAAAAAAAACAGTTTTTAAAATTAAAAAAATAAATATAATAATAAAAACATTTTTAAAGTCCCACGCGAGCACGCGCGTGGCCGCGTAAACACGCATCGGGTGCGCCTACGTATGAAAACGACGAACGCGCTACACATGTTGGGTATCGCTGCGCACGCCGGAGTTAGAGCAATAATTCTAGGGCCAGTATTTTGGGGTATCTCTAAATTGATGACCTGTGGGGGCTTTTAAAGCCTCTTCTATGGACTTTTTGGGGTAATGCAGTTTTTCGCCGTTTCACGGACGCACGCAATTTGTAAACTGGGCATGTTGGGTATCGGTTTACTCGTTGTAAACTCGTCTTTTAGATTTAATTTGAAAAAATGTGTATTTTGTTGTGTTTTGGGGCATTTAATTAAATTTGCCACTAAATTTTGGGGTTTAATAAGGAGTTGCGCTAATATTGCGCAACATAAAAATTTGCAGCTATCACCATTTTATTCTATAGGGTCTTGGCATTCAGAAAATATATAATGTTTGGGTGGTTTTAAGTAATTTTCAGGCCTAAAATGTGGAATATAACATGGGTGCAAAAAATGAAAAAAAGGCCTCAGTTATGAAGGGGTTACGCCACCTGGGGCCCTCAGACGGCTCTGCATTAAAAATAAGCATGATTCCGTGATGGACATCACTGCATGGGCTCAGGAATACTTCCAAAAATCACGGTCTGTGAACACAGTTCACCGTGCCATCAAAAAAATGCAAGTTAAAGCTCTAGCCTGCAAAGAAGAAGCCATATCTGAACATGATCCAAAAACTTTGCCATCTTCTATGTGCCAAAGCTCATTTAAAAGTCTCTCACAAAGTGGAAAACTGTGGTCAGATGAATTGAAATTTGACATTATTTTTGGCCACCATGGGCGCCGGAGTAAAGAGGAGAGGGACCTCCCAGCTTGTTATCAGCACTCAGTTCAAAAGCCGGCATCTCTGATGGTATGGAGGTGCATTAGTGCATATGGAATATGCAGCTTGCACATCTGGAAAGACACCATCAATGCTGAAAGATATATCCAGGTGTTAGAGCAGCATATGCTCCCATATATCTATATACCATCTATGTATCTATATACTATCTATCTATCATCAACTATCTATTAGGTATGTGCTCGATGTTTGAGTCGAGCATGAGTTCGACCCGAACATCGGCAGTTTATGTGTTCAGGTAGAACACAGTACACTGAAAAAACTCAAAGAATCATGAGTTTCCGGTAGAACACAGTACACTGAAAAAACTCAAAGAATCATGAGTTTCCGGTAGAACACAGTACACTGAAAAAACTCAAAGAATCATGAGTCTCAGGTAGAACACAGTATACTGAAAGAATGAAAGAATCATGAGTCTCCGGTAGAATACAGTAGACTAAATGAATCATGAGTCTCCGGTAGAATACAGTAGACTGAAAGAATAAAAGAATCATGAGTCTCCAGTAGAACGCTAGCTGTCAAACTACCTGAACAATCTGATTGGATGCAGGCATTGTTCACGCATTTTGCGAGCCAGCGTGGCCGACTAGCAAGATACTGAAGCTTGGCCCAGCGGGATATTCCTCCATCCACACAGATTAGCATAGATGGAGGAATCTGTTGTACTTTCCATCAGACCACAGAAAATCTGGAGATAATCTATAGGTGTATGGACAGTTTATGAGGTGATCCTCATTCAGATTAATGCTTTAATCATTTAAGGTCTAGTTGGCTTTCTCTCAAGGAGATATGTATGTTAAAGGGACAGGCATCCCTTCTTAGCAATCTGTCTCATTCAGTAGCTACTGTATATAACTGCATGAGAGAGCCGTCTCATTTTTACAACATAAAAATAAATTTCAATCTCTTTTTTAATACTCACATTTCGAAGTATGCGGTGGCACCTAACATGTGTGCTACAGTCATCGTTTATGTACACGTGCATGCAGTGGCGTAACAATCGCCATAGCGACCCAGGCGGCCGCTATGGGGCCCGTGCACAGGGGGGCCCGGCCAGGGTCGCTATGGCATGGGGGGTTCTGGCTGTCACAGACACAGCTCAGCAGCGGCCACGGCGCATTTCCCCTCATAGCCGCTGCGGAGCTGTGTCAGTGACAGCCAGCCGCTGCGGCAGATGATTGTGGTGTTCGGAATGGAAGAGGCGGGGGCCGCCTCCTCTTACATCACTGGCCAGCGACCTAAGAGCAGGTGAGGCCAGTGATGTAAGAGAAGGCGGGGCCCGTCGATAGCAGAGGAGGCGGGGCCCGGGGACGGAACAGGAGTCGGGCCCGGGGACGGAACAAGAGTCGGGGCCCGGCGACCACAGAGGCGCTGACAGGTAAGAGATCTCAGACCCTGCAGAGCCCACTATAGAGAGTCTATGGTGGGCTCTGCAGAGTCACTCTCCGCTGGCGCTCTGCAAGTGGCATGACTAGCAATCACGGGGCCCCATACAAAATTTTGCTATGGGGCCCTGTGATTTCTAGTTACGCCCCTGCGTGCATGCCCTAACGCATGTTTATTCATATGCAGATGTCAGGGGTGGCGCGGTTGGTTTTAATGTTTTTTTAGTTTTTATTTATTCTATTTTTTACCACTTTTTAAATGTGTTACATTTAACTTTATGGCCTCATTCACATGACTAACAGCCGGCGCGTATGGTCTGTATCTACCCGTACGATACTAGTATCTGTATCGGGGGCCGATACCAGGCATTTACTTGTACTCGTGAAAATGCCCCGATTCTTAAAGCCGGTGCCGTCCCTCTAAATTTGACAGCCCCACACACAGCACAGTACAGCCCCGGACACGGCACCTTTATATCAAGTGAGAGCCCTGCAGAGATCCACATGCAACCCAGTTGAGACTGCAGCCTTCTGCTCTGGTGGGATCCATTATGCAGCTGTTGTGGGATTTATTGTGCTGCTGTGTTGTGACCTATTGTGCTGCTGTGGGATGTATTGTGCTGCTGTGGGATCTATTGTGCTGCTGTGGGATCTATTGTGCTCTGCTGGGATGTATTGTGCTCTGCTGGGATGTATTGTGCTGCTGTGGGATCTATTGTGCTCTGCTGGGATGTATTGTGCTGCTGTAGTGGAATCTATTGTGCTGCTGTGGGATATATTGTGCTCTGCTGGAATGTATTGTGCTGCTGTAATGGAATCTATTGTGCTGCTGTGGGGTGAACTGTGCTCTGCTGGAATGTATTGTGCTGCTGTGGGATCTATTGTGCTCTGCTGGGATGTATTCTGCTCTGCGGACATCTGTATAATGCTTTGGGGACATCTGTATAATGCTTTGGGGCAGTGGCGTCACAAGGGGGGTGCGGCCCGCACCCAGGTGACACCAAAATGAGGGACAGTCATCTTGGTGTCACCCCTTATGTCAGGCACTCGGTCACAGACCGAGAGCCCGACAGTGTCAGAAGAGAGGAGGGGATCCGGCGGCATACCTCATCCCGCCGGGTGAACGTCCCCTCCTCTCTCAACCTGTGGACTGTCCCTTAGTATCCTCACATCCAATGTAGGTCCATGGACCTGCATAAGACGTGATGGCGTCAGCGGCCCTTTGACTGCCAGAGCACGTAGCTGCTGTTGCTGGTGTCCATCACTAAGATGGACGCCAGGCATCAAAAAGACCATTGCGCATGCGTGACACCCACCATCGGGACGCCACTGCTTTGGGGACATCTGTATAATGCTTTGGGGACATCTGTATTTAGCCCAGGTGAGAAACTGCCCTAAAATCATCAGTCTGTCTTGACATGTTTAGTGTCTTTTTACACGATATGACCCCCCCAGAAATTTGGCTAATAAAAATGTTTCATAACATAATGTCTGTACCAAAAATAATAAATAAATTCAGAACAGCGTTGCATGACTGAATATATGTCAAAGTACCTCAATGCTGAATACTGACAAATGGGCGGGACAGGGAGGCGGTGTAAACACACCAGTCTTCCAGTGGGTATTGGGTAAACATAAAGGACCTGCATACTACTTCACACATTGCAGCTGCCAGTGCCTATACTGTGAAAGTGTCTCTCCAAACAAAAACTCTTTGCAAGTGATGGCTTCTCAGGTCTCATGAGTTATCACTGACTGAACTTCTCACATTCCTGACTGAACCATTGACATCAAATTATCCCGCCCTCATTTATAAAAAGCACGAGGCAGTGTAGGTTTACATAACTCCATTGTCGGTGACGTCAGGGGGCTGCAGCCAATCAGCTGGCGGGGGTGTGTGCCGCAGGGAGGAAGCTGTTATCATCAGCTACAATTGCTTGCTGTCACTCCCTTCAAGTATCATCTGTCTGCGGCTCTCACGTGTACCGCGCTGCCTTGTACATCACATATGGCGTGCAGCAGAATGACTCCTATCAAGCTGGCTCTCAGCATCAGGACCCCCGTTAGGGTCGCCGTAAGACTCAGATCGTCGGCAGCGACAGCCCCCCAGGTGAAGAGCAAGGAGCAGCAGGCTGCTGAGCAGACAGGGGACAAGCAATGGCCTATGGGTTCCCAGGTCGATCACATAGAAAGGTGTGAGAATTTGGGGAAGAGACCTTGCCCAGCTGTCACTATGAATTTTGAAAACACACAAGAAGCCTATAAAAGTAAAGCCACGTGGGAGCTGCTGAGGAGTGTGCTGGTGTTCAGGCTCTGCTCTGTTGATTGGCTTGTGGACAACAACCAGCAGGTAAGATACAAGTGCTTGAAATAGGCCTAAAGCTCACCACACATGTTACAATCTGATTGGACAGTCTCCTTTAAACTGGGCATACACTATACAATCTCCTTTTAAATAGCTAATACACTATAGAGTCTGATTGTGCAATCTCTTAGACTCATTATACATGTTATAAACTGATTGTACAATCTCCTTTTAAACTGAACCGGTAATGTGCTATGCAATCTGATTCTCTGATCTCTTTAGACTGCCCATACACTATACAAGCTAACTGTGTAGTCAGTTTTGGCAGTATGGAAACCGATGCCCCCTTGGATGTGTGTGTGTGCACATTTGGAGAGAGAGGCTTCAGTAGGAGAGAAATGTCATGCTTGCCTAGAGAAGAATGGAGGGCAGGGGTGTGTTGGTGCGAAGAATGGGGGGAAAATCATTGGTTTAGATTGCATAAGGGTAGGGTTGCAGAGAGAGTTTGTGGAGATTATACAATCAGATTGTCACCAGTGATGTGTGTGGGCATGGTGCACGCCAACTTTACCCAAGTCTACTAAACTGTCAATGACACCGCCCCCCCCTTACTCGGCCCAATCAGTCGTTGTAAGGGAATTCTCTGTCCCTTTTTATTGTGTAGCTGCTGAACAGTGAATCCCCCGATTGTGCCGGGAGGGGGATTGCCAGTTTTAGTGTGGCCTTGGACAAACATTACTTATTGTAACGCATAGTGAGCTTACCTACCAAGGTGTGTATAGTGCAAGGGGCAGCCTATTTGGATCGTTTAGGTAGGTCTCCATACTATATAGAGGCTCCTGTATAAACATCCCACCCAGTGTATAGCTCGGCAAATGCAGTTCGCATGACATTCCCGCCACTAGATGGCGAATAGGAAATTCCTGTGCTCACCGCCTCCATCTAGTGGCGGGGCGCATAGGAAATCCATGTGCTCGCCTGCTCCAACTAGTGGCGGGAATGCTGTGCAAACAGCAGCTACGTGCTGGGCAGAAAGTTTTATAGTTTTAGTAGGTCAAAGTTGATTGTGCAAGGGTTGTACGGTCAGATTGTAACGTGTATGATGAGCCCAATTTTTATAAAGGTGCCATCTTTAGCAACCAGTGATGATCTATCCTTCCATCAGCTGGATGAGTGTACCTGGAAGGTTGCTGTGGGCACTCCCCTGTACTTTTGCAAAATCATTGCTCAATCATCTCTAGGTGTATGTGTTAAGTAAAGCTCTGGGAATAAATAGCTGTAGGCATATTTACTGGGTGAAGGTACAGTAGCCGACCATTGTGTTTAGGGCTTTAGCTTTTAGAACCAAGTCAAATGCACTATCCTGCGGTGCTTCTGACTTGCCTTGAGCTATGTCAACCAACTCGAATACCTTTTTTAAATCTGTGTACACAAGCCCTTTGTACACCACATCATGAAAAAGATCAAGGGGGTCATTCAGTAAGGCATCTGTATGCGGTCAGAAGCCTTGCACCAAAAGAAACGCACAAAATGTTTGTTGTTGGTACTGACGCATGCAATAAATTCAAGTAGTTGTTATTGGGGACACGTTTATCGTATGGCATTATTGTTGAAACAGATTCCCCCGATCCAGCACTATCAGGTCCAGTGTAATGGAACTCTGTTACATTTGTTTTTCTGGACCTGGCCGCAGTCGAGGTTAACCAGGTGTAAATAGGACCCATCCATTTAGACTCGGCTACCCATAAACTAGCATTGGCGATTCGATTGGGTCCGTCTGAAAAACTGACGGACCCAATCTAGGCCACCTGTATGAAAGAGGCCTAATTATTTTGTTGGACCTTCAAAAGAATTCTGCAACAAAGTTTTCCTCTGGAACTTTTAATTGGATCCATTTGTATGATCCTCTGGACATCTCCAAATCGCTTCTCTGCCTTCAGCACTTCACAGGAGAGATACTTGTGACAGTTCTGTCCGAGTTGTGACAGATTTATATACACCTCATCGACACATACATGAATCTGTCCCTGGTGCCACCATTTGTCGCACTACCACAAGATGGATTTCTACATGAGTATCTCCGGCATTCTTTATGAATTGCTGGGAAATCTGCTCACTATAGGATACTTCAGTATTGTATGCACTTTGCACCGTCATATGGTTATTTCTGCTGACCAGTCTACTTAAAACTGAACTCCAGAAAAGAACATAAACATCCCCTTGCAGTGGAGCTGGCCTTGCACTGAAAGTGTTAAGTGCTTGTTTTGTCTAGGTGACTCAAAGTTAATCTTCGGTTCTACAGCCTCTCCCTGGGCTGCTAGACTGGTCCATGCAGTCTCTTCTCCTCCAAGCTCCGGCGGTCTAAGAACTGCTGACATCATCACATCTATTCAGGTCCATTGACTTGCATTAGATGTGAGAAAGCTGACATTCCTTAGTTAAAGTGTGTGTGGGGGGGGAGAGGTTAGTGCTGACCACTGTGGGAATGAGATAAGATCGGGGCTTCTCCCACATTGAAAGTGTTAAAGTGACATTAACCAGTTGACATCCGCGGTGTTAAACCCCCTTCCCATCCAGGCCATTTTTCAGTATTCAGCGCTGCGGTACTTTAACTGACATTTATTCCGTCATGCAGCGCTGTACTGAAATGAATTTTATACCCTTTTTTGGGGACAGATAGAGCTTTCTTTTGGTGGTATTTATTCACCACTGGGGGTTTTATTTTTTTACTATATTAAGGAAAATATTCCCCCCCATGCTGCTTAAAGGAGTGCTTTTCACTCACCTCATAGTTCTAGCCGACCTCTGACAATGAGACTGTCACAGGTCGGCTCAGTAGATCGGGAGGTGAGCAAACATATACCGGCGTTCGCTCACCTCTCGATCCTGTCACGGCTCTCTGCCGTGACAGGGGGAGGGGCTGGATTCCCCCCTCTCCGATCCGCCAGCGCTGACTGCTCGCGGTATACTGCTGTAGCTCGCGGTATACTGAGCTTAGGTTACAGCTCGCGGTATACTGAGCTTAGGGTAACAGGAGGACGCTAGTTTGTGTCCTCCCGTTACCCTAAGGAGAACTATGGGGAAAAGCCCTGACCCCATAGTTCTCCTTTTTAAATGATGCCTCTTAATCCGATCAACTTCTTCCTTCCACTTGTATTCAGCAATCCCCCCCAGCGCTGGTGCCAGTCTCTGATCCACCGCAGAGTGCTGTCACTTCCTGTCCCACGGTGTCTGTGCCGGTGCATGCTCATGGCTGCGTGCATTGACTTACATTGTGTCTCTCCTCTTCTCCCGGCTGAAGATATGTACTGCGCATGCGTCCGGCCCATTATCCTGCTCGGCCGCTCGAGAATCTTCGGACGGGATCGAACGGTGGAGACACAGGTAAGTAATTAAATTTTTTGTATCTGTTTATTTTTTTAAAATGTTTTTGCATATTATCTACTGATTGGTAGCAGTAGATATAGGCAAAAAAAAAAAAGGTTTAACCCCTTCATGGCAGGCCTTTTTTTCAATTTTTTGCACCCATGTTATATTCCACATTTTAGGCCTGAAAATGACTTAAAACCCCCAAACATTATATATTTTCTGAATGCCAAAATTGCCGCCGGCAGTCTGTTTTAAACAGCCCCGATGCTGGCGACGTACACTGTACGTCGTCAGTCACGAAGGGGTTAATTGTACTTTTAAGTGTTTGTTTTGTCTAGGGGGGCTCTGATGCCAGCACCTGCAGCTCCAGGTCTCAATTTTAGTAAAGCCAGAGCTTTATAGAGTGTGTGTATGTTGTGTATTAGATAGAATTTTATTGTTTCATAAAGTTTACAGTCGTAATCAATAAAATGACTTCCGGCATAATGGATCATTTCTATCAGGGCTCCACACTGCCCAGGGGGATTTCCCAGAATACACATCTCATATGTTTGGAGAATAAAGCCGAGGCATTCATGTGACATGAAGTTTGAAGGAATAGTCAGTCTGTGCTTGTGTTCTATTCCTAAAGCTGATATAATAGGATGTTTTACGCTGTAAGCATGTCAAATTATTTTCCTTTGAAATATCCCTGGAAAAAAAACATGTTTATCCCTTTTTAAAGCGATCAAATCTAGTGTCCTGCAGCAACTGAACATCTTTAAAGGGACATTATCCATAAAGTACATAATTAAGTTTAATGAGATGAACAGAAGAAAACTAAAAACATACAAATAAATGACCGCTTACCAGTCCTTAGGGCTCATTCACACAGTTGTGCACATCCATATGGCATGTAGCCCATGCAGACACCTGCTCCAGGGAGGGACAGGTACTGTGTATAATGTCCCTCCAGCAAGCAGTTTTCTGCAGGGGTGTGCATGCCGATATGAATGATCCCTAAATGTGGCGGCTTTGTTTTCTTTATTTTCCCCTGCCAGCAAAACACTTCCTGTCCCAGGGTGACAACACTCTCTCACTGTACTGTACCTGTGAAGTATCAGCTTTGTCACACTGGCACAAGTAATGTGTTAAGACTACAGAACCTCTTTCCATCTCCTCTTCATAACAGAGGAGAACTGATTTGAGTGCAGCAGAAGCACTCTGTTAGCAGTTGGAAGCGCACTGGATTTTTACCAGGATCAACAGATGTAACAAAACCCTTCTAATGGTATCTTTTCTAGACTCCAAGAGATCAAGTTCTTTCTTGGGGCCCGTTCAGACCAGAATCCGGCCGGAACGCACTGGATTGCATTCCGGCCAGCTCACTTTTTTTGTGGGGCGGGAGGGGGCTGCAAACACTGGAATCGGCCTGGAACGCACTGTGTCTTGTGTGAACGGGCCCTTAGAGTTTACTTACACTTTAAAGTGACATTAAAGTGTCTTCCTCCCCCCCATGCTACTAGCCTTATGCGACGCCTCTTGATGCAAACATCTTCCTGCCACTCGTTTTCAGCAGTACCTCCAGCTCTGATGCCGCTCTCTGATACAGTGCAGACTGCTGTTTTTTCCTGTCCCACAAAGCCTGTCCGGCGTGCACGCTCCCAGCTGCGTGCCTTCACCTCCACTATGCCACTCATCCTCTTCCCTCTAATGATATCCAGTGTACATGTGCCCACACACACTTCCTCCTTCACAGCCATTTGGAAACCTGTGTTCGGCAGCCGAGAGCGAATGACGCAGACACGGGTTAGGTTTTAAATGATTGGGCAAATATCTACTGCTTGCTAGCAGTAGATGTAGCAAAAAAAAGACTTTATTACTACTTTAACCTTTTTGCTGCTGCCAACATAGGACTTATGACTTCTGCAGCCTCACCTTGTTTAAAGTGACCCTAAACTCATAAGTTAAATGTTAAAAATGCTGTTAAGTACCCTAACTATTAATAAACATGGACCTTATTTGTGTATCACTCAGCTGTAGATCCTCAAATCATCTCTGAATTGGTGCTGACACTGTTCTTCTTTTTTTTTTTTTTCTAGAAGGTGGCTACTTTTGTTCTCATGGTCCCTGTGTGTGTTGTAAAGTAGCCACCACTCCATGCTCACTGCAATGGTGAACTACAATCTTGCATTAAGTTTACTAGCTTATAGTCTTACTGCCGTGTGCTTAAATGCTGTGTCCTTTTCTTCTTCCCTTTTTTTTTTTTGTATTTGTAAGGGCACACCACAGAAACACAGTGGTGAGAACTGTCATCATTCATGACGAGGCAAATCGCCTTGTCTTGCATTTGGGCTGCGCTGGAAAAAACTGGCCAGCGCAGCCCGAGCGCACATGGTGTGAACGAACGCTGAAGCTCCTGGGCAATTCTCTTAAAAGAGCTGTTTGGCTGAACTTCAAAGCAGAGCACCTCAGGAGTGCATAAAGCTGGCCATACACCTTACAATTATCTGCAGATTTTTTGTGGTCAGATGGAAAAGGTGCAACAGATTCCTCCATCTACACTAAGGCCTTGTTCACACCAAATGCAGATCTGCATGAGTTTAGGCACATGCAGTGCAGTGGGTTGTTGATGCGTTCCGGGCCGTTTTTGGTTTTCTTTTTTTTTAGTTTAAAATGGGCATTTTAGTGTGTTCCAGGGCATTTGCATGCATCTTTAATGCGTTTGCATGCGTTCCAGAGCAGGTAAAATGGGGCCTGCTGCAGTTTTTTTACCTGCTCTGGAACGGAACGCTGCAATGTGAACTGGAGCTAAAAATACCATTGGAATACATTGGATGCAGTTTTGCTCCGGTCTGTAACTGCTCTGCTCCTGGAACGTGCTTGGTGTGAACAAGGCCTTAACTGTGTGGATGGAGGAATCTCCACCTGGGCCAATCTGTTGCACTTTTTCCATCTGACCACAGAAAATCTGCAGATAATTGTAAGGTGTATGGGCACCTTAGGACATTAAAGCTTAACTCCTGTCAATTGGTTAAATATGGGAGCTGTTTTACTTAGGGTGGAACACCACACAGCTTTGTCTGTTGGGACAGGAGACCTGATTTGTCTTTGTTGCAGTTCAGTTACAATAAATGATCTTGTCCCTCCCCACACTGCTCTCTTTTCCTTTTAGGCTAAGTTCACGCCAGATGCAGTGCGTGCCGGCCCGATCCGGTGCGATCAAAATGCTGCAAGTACTATCTTGATCGCATCGGACCGCAGGCACAATGTGCCTTGCGATCCCGTGCGGTCGATCGCATTGCCACTGGAGGGCATGGCTACGTTGCCATTCACTTCAATGGCCCGTCACGCCCCCTCCTGCCCCACAAAAAAGTGAGGCGGCCGCAGTGCGTTCTGGCCAGATTCGGGCCGGAACGCACTGCATCTGGTGTGAACCTAGCCTCAAGCATACTCCTTGCACTGCTGCACAAATGAATAGCTTATTGTGCTGCTTCCAACTTAAGCTGCCCATACACTGCTTAGATTTTCAAAATAACTTTTGTAGGAAAGGTTTAGAAATCGACAATCGTCCTCGACCATAGTGATGAAAAAACTCAAAAGGAGCAAGATGGAAATGTTTTCTCTCTAATGAATCAAATTCTAAGATGAATGTGTTTTTTGTTCAGGAAACTCAATTCATTCCAAAATCGAATGTTAAAATGAAAAAAAATTTCGATCGACATTCGTCAAGTGTCTAATGGCATTATCAGGTGGTAAAGAAAGATCTTTCATAGGAACGTTTGTTCGGAAATCTAGGGTATGGCCAGCTTTACCTGTTTGAATTCTGCTGTAATAGGGACTGTAAGAGGCTGATAAGTAAAATTCAGGTATTCGTTTAAAAAAAAAAAACGCATTGAAAGATTTAATGGGGCCTGTTCACACTTGCCCATCCACTAAAATACTGTGTTTTAATGGGTGGGCCAGTGCGGTCCGGAAGCTCGTGTGTGTGTGTGTGTGTGTGTGTGTGTGTCACACACTGCCAAAGCGGTCACAGTTTACATGTTTTCCTTTAAAAAAACAAAAGACTTTATTGGTATTGTACAATGTGTACACTCCAAGCAGGTACCCTGCACAGTAGCGCAGTGACCTGCATTGCCATCCAGTGAGCTGAGAAGGAACACGACATGTCTGCCCTTTTATCCCAGTGCAGCGCACTGCCCATCATACCCCTATTGTGGTGTGAACAGGGCACATAGAAAGCAATTGTTTTCTGTGTGTCCCAGTGGTGACCTGTTGATTCGGTGCAGTACAACACCGGTCACCACTGTATGTGTGGTATAAAGCACAGAAGAACATGTATAACATTTTGTTGGTTATTGCTAGTACTAGAGATTTGCATATATTCAGTAGCCGTGTGTGTGTTTGTTTGTGTAAATAAGGATTATGATTTTTACCTTTTTTGTAACAGCATGTTTGTGGAGTGTAATCATGTTTACAAATGTATTGGAGGTATATGATGTACATGTGATCAGTTTTTGTGGACTTAATTACTATTTTTCATTGGTTAACTCTTACAACCCCATTTCCAAAAAAAAGTTGGGACTCTTTATAAAATCTACATAAATACATAATGCAATGATTTGCAAATCTCCTAAACCGATATTTTATTCAAAATAGAAAACATCAAATATTTAAACTGGAAAAAATGTACCATTTAAAAAAAAAAAAAAGGTCATTTTGAAATTGATGGCAGTAACACTTCTCAAAAAAGTTGGGACGGGCAACAAAAACCTGGAAAGGTGGGTGGTACTAACACGGAAGAGCTGGAAAAACTAATTTTAGTGTAATTGTCGACAGGTCAGTAACATAATTTGGTATAAAAAGAGCTTCTTAGAGATTTGGAGTGTATCAGAAAGAAGGTCTACCAAACAGGAAGTGAAGGGAAATCTACCCAATAGGACACTGATGGCAAAAAAATTATCTACCCAAAATGAAACCGTTTTACAGGTCTATTCACTAAAGGGTGAAGGCAGGAGAAGTGAACAATCTAGGCCAAAATAGCCGATTTGGAAAAATTCTCCATATCGGCTCACTTTCCAGTTCAGCTATGTTGTCCTAGATTGTTCACTTCTCCTGCCTTCTCCAAACTCTTCACCGTTTTGTGAATAGCCCCCTTAGTTTTAGATATAGCCTTGGTTCTAGATAAAGTGTGTTAGTCATCTTCTTGTAGTGCCTATAGTACATGACTCTGGAGCATAGGGAAGCAATTATCTGATACTTTTACATGAAAAAGTACTGACATTGACATTCTTATTCAAATATGTGGCCTGTATGTTTCAGCCACTTTAGCTGCTGCAGAAATGAAAGTCGCATATCAAAACTTGTTTCAACAGGACCATCAAAATGATGCACATTTTTAAATGTATAAAGCGTACAAATGCTTGGCTATCTGCAGTTATATTAGCTGATGGTTATTATATGGAAACAATATTCAAACTGAAGATTAATTTATATAAGCAGAATTAATTTATAAAGCATGTCAAATATACTTTTTCTTACCAATGTTGTGGTTTCTTTAAAGCTTCTCCGGTTGTCAAGAAAAGTGTTTGGCCAGAGGCTCTTTGAAATTATGATGAAGATGACCTTCTATGGACAGTTTGTTGCTGGAGAAGACCAGGAAGCTATCAAACCACTAATAAGACAGAATCGCGCATTTGGGGTTGGCTCTGTCCTAGACTACGGTGTCGAAGAAGACCTTACTCAAGAAGAAGCAGAAAAGAAAGAGATTGAGTGAGTATTTAAAGGTGAACATTAAATGGCTAAATGCTCACTTGAATTCCTATGTATGAACTGCCTTTTCAGCCACTCTTATTTATGATCCAGGCACGCCCACCAGATAGAATAACCAGGTCTCTGGCCTCCAAAGTATTTAGGCAGAAAAGCCTGGTCAAGAATCCTTCATCTAGCCATAAAGGAGCATTGTGTGCTCACCTTTTTGGATTTCTGCTTCATCTGATTAACTGACACTGTGGAATGTAACAGAGCCTGACTGGCTCAAAGTGTTGCCTCTCCCTGTTCTAGTCTGAGTGGACTAAAATAAAGATCTAGTGACAGAAAACAAAATACAAAAAAGGGAAAGAATTAGACCCTTGCTGTATCCCCATTAGGGAAATTCGCTACACATTTTTGGTACTGTGTTGAAAACAGGAAGTTGTCCCTAAACAAGAGGTGGGAAGAAATCTTCCAACTGTCTAAAAAGGAAATCCTCTTCACTTAGGTAGATTTCCTATAACTTCTGTATTCGTCCCTGGGACAGGATATTAGTGGTTTTAACCCCCTCTACTCTAAAAACTAAACAAATTGGAATATACCTACACTTCAAGCATACTTAAGATATAGGAAACCTAAATGTTTTGTTGTGTTGGCATATGGGTAATTGCTTCTCTGAAATAAAAAATTATACATTTGCTATATGAACAGCACCACCTAGTAGCTGAAGCATACCTTCATGTGCGTAGCGATAAAGGGAGTTAAAAAATTGTTGTTTTTTTTTTGGTGATTGGAGCCGCCTGAATTGACAAGCCCATGAGGGGAGGGGTAACACAAAGATATGTTGTATGTTTGAATTTCTACACTTCATGTGCTGTTAGAACTGTGTGGACAATTGCTCAGAGAGGATTACCGATAGCCACGCCCCCTGCAACATCCCCCTATAGTGCAATCGGGCACAGTCTACATGTGAGGAGCAACTGTGCTCTGAATTCAGGAGCAGTCCAGCATTGTTCCCACTAGGGATGCACCGATACTAGTATCAGTGCAGATACCGAGTATTTGGGGGAGTACGAGTACTCGCCAAAATCCTCCGATGCCTTCTCCCGATACCGTAACTTCTGGTCAGAGGAAGATTTCCTCTGACCGGCAGTACTGTAGGGGGAATATGGAGCCGCCTTCCTGGGCGATCAGCATGCAGCCGGCCAATCGGGGAGGTGGGTCATTACTCACCGCTTGGCTGGGAAGCCGGTCCCCCGGTCAATCATAATGGAGCCGGCTTCCCTAGCAATCATTGTCCAGGAAGCCGGCTCCATGCCAGCGGAAGTACCTGGTATCGGCAAGTACAGAAAGCAAAGTATCGGTACTCGATACCAAGATAAGGTATCTGTTCATACCTAGTTACCCACCACATCACAGGAATCTGCAGTAGGTGGTCGTCACTAGCAGGCTTAACGGGTACTGTGGGACTTTGCAGGGGGAAAAACTGTAAGTGCAAATGCACTGGCAATCATGTGCTTTTTGTTCTATAGTTCTACTCTATATTGAATTACTTGACAGGCTGGCTTCTCCTTCCTATTCTGTGTTAGGGGTAAGATGGTGACATCCAACGGAAGAAAAAGTTGTTCTGTGGACTGGAGCCTAGTTATTCAATGATTTTGCACCAGTAATAGGCTGAATAGTTTATATTTGGCAGAAGTTTGTTTGATTTACGGCCTGCAATTTACAGCAAGTAAATTTACAGCAGTCAGTCAGGATCTTTTATTTATTTTCAGATATGCTGAAAAAGTAGGGTGCACATCGTTCCTATTACTGGCACAAAAGCAAGTGGACAATATTTGAACGCAAACTTGTACTGAGGAAGTATGAAGCTGCCACTGCTGACCTCTCCTTCCAAATATACTAATGTGTCAATGGCAATGTCATGCTGTGCCAGTTACTTCAGTTTTTTTAAGGAACTGACCCAAGGCAGGTATGTAGATCACAAGTTCTGACTTACCTGATCTTTGTGTTTGAGTGTGATATCCCGCGATCGTACGATAATCGCAAGGTGTATGGAAGGCGTGCAACCGTTTTTACTGTACGGTCACACGTCTTTTGTCGAACCAGCTTGCTGGAAAACCCGCCGAGAATCGTATGATTTGTCGGCGGGTTTCTAGCCTGCTCGTTCGACAACTGCATTGCGGTCATCGGAAGCCCCTAGCACACGGTCCCGGGATGTGCATCCCTGGTGTCGCTCATGTCTGAACCTAGCCTCGGAACTTGGTGATTTACAAAATGATGCGAGCTGGTTTTTATTTTGGAGATCTTGAAGGCCAAAATAGATATGTTCCTCTAAGTCTGTGTCTTTTCTTAGATGATATACCGTATTTTGCACGCCATAAGGCACACCTGACCATAGGATGCAGGGGTTCTGTGACCGCAGAGACAGGTGGTGCTGTGTTTACAGCGCCACGGTCTCAGTGATCACACAGAGCAGACTAAGAACGGACGTTCTTCGTCTGCTCTACGGGCTTTATGGTGAGCTCCTATGCCGTGGTCACGGGTCACCCAGAGGAGCGGGAGACCCCAAAAACCACGGCGGGGGGGCCCCAGACACGATCGCCGCCACCGCTCAATTTCATACAAGTGATCTGATTAGATCACTTGTATTAAACGAGCGGCGGACCCACACTGTACATTTAGCTCTGCTTGTCAGGAGCAGGGCTGAATGTACAAAAAAAACTACTCGTCCGGCGCCCGAAACTGCCTGTCCCGGGCATCGGGTGATAGGCATTTGCTCCATAAGAAGCACAGACATTTTTTGCCCCCCTTTTTGGGGGAAAAAGTGCGTCCTATAGAGCGAAAAATACGGTATTCTTCTTGCATGTTGTGAAGTTGAGTGTAGAAATAATGTCTATATTATGATTAATCAGATGCAGTAATAAGGCATAAAACCTTGCACAGCCTTAATCCATGCTGTCAGACAATCCCGTCTGCTTGTGATGAATGCACATCTTTTTGTATTAAAATATCATATTGCACATATTGTAATAAAGGGATGATAAATATTTCAAGCAATCACACGACTTTGAGAACCTGATTGCAGACTCAAATTAGATATTTTGTGTCCTTGAAGCTGAACCTGTTTGCAGCTGAATGTTTTAAGTGAGTAAACATTTTGCATTATATTTACTAAAATGTTCTTTTTGAAGGTTTATTTATTTTTGTATGCATATGGTGCCCAGTTTTCAAGATTATATCTTGTATGCAAAATTTTTGATTCTGCCTCCAGTGGCTACAATTTTGTTGAGCCGTAGCACTGGCTGGGTGCTCTGGGTCACCAGCCTGTGACTGAATCTGTCTGTGTATTCTCCCCAATACACCTATCCATTACAAATTCCTTTCATCTCCGGCACAGGTCAATGAAAGCTGGCCTGTATGCTGTAAGCCTACACATAGCTTTCAATTGGCTAATAATCCGCTGTCTGTCAGAAGCTTTATTTTATCATCTGGACCAATGTGTAGGTCGCAGTAAAAAGTTGTGTTCTATGATTATCCAAGGCTATAGGGTGATTTACTAAATTGTATATTATGACTTGGCAGTTTGGTAAATTTTTTGACCGTAACCTGTAAAATACTTCTGTAGCATGGCCTATTTGTGGCAATATTATTATATCTCCAACCTTTTCTCAAAATATCACCCTAACCCTCCCCTGTGATCCTCCCAAGACCTCCTGCTCTCTAACTCTCCAACTCCTCCCATGCTCGCCTCCAGGACTTCTCTAGAGTCACTCCCATTCTTTGGAACTCCAACCTGTCCGTCTAACTCCCACTCTGACTGCCTTTTGGCGATCACTAAAGACTCATCTCTTCAGGGAACCCTATCCCACCTCAACCTAACCACTAAACTATCACTTTGTTTTGAATTTGAAACAATTCAGCCCCACACAGCTACCTCCTTATGTATCCCTTGCCCCTCCCTTTTAGATTGCAAGCCCTCACGGGCAGGGCCCTCCTTACCATCTTGTCTTGAATTGTATTGTGATTGTAATGTCTTCCTTATATTGTAAACTGCTGCGCAAACTGTTGGTGCTCAATAAATCCTGTATTATTATAATAATAATAATAAT
>NW_017307087.1:825131-847690 GCF_000935625.1 Nanorana parkeri
TAATAATAATAATATCCTTCACTTGCAATATTAGCCTTTTAGTCAATGTTGCCCGTCTCCGGTTACCAGGCAGTTAGGGCATGCCCACTGTTTGTTACATTTACTAGGGATGAACCAATGCCATTTTTTGGTATAGAGTACGAGTACCGATCTTTTCTCCCTTTTTTCATTTATTTTTATTATTTGTACTGGCTGATACCGAGTACCAATATCTGTGCTGTGTGCCCCGATTATCAGAAGTCGGGCGGGGGATCATGACCGTCGCCCGGTTTCCTGTTTGCCTGGGAAGCTGGTGTGCTATCGCAAAAACACCAGATTCACTTGCAAAGGCTGCCTGGCTTTATGACCAATCGGGAAGCTTGGCGGTGGGTCATGAGGTGCCGCACGTCTTTCTGATTGGCTAGGAAGCCGGATTCCTAACCAATCAGGGAGGTGGGTCAAAAACCACCAACCGGATTCCTGATTGGAGAGGAAGCTGGCTCCATGCTCCCTCGGCACTGCCGTTTAGAGGGGATCTCCCTATCGTTCAAGTACTCGCCCAAATACTCGGTATCGGCGCCTTCCCTAATATTTACTTTAGTGATTTTTCTTCACTCTTGCAGCTCCCGTTTCCTTTATAAATTTAGTGGGCCACACCATGAAGTACAGTCACCAATGGTATCCAATAAAAATGAATATGGTCATACTACATCAAACACTGTTTTCATAAGTAACTGCAGTTTTCAACTCAAAACTACTGCACTGCCTTTCTCAAAAGGTCAAATAAACAATTAGGCAACCTGAATCGGCTAGTTTTGCCAGTAGGCTATTGGTGGATATATACAGGACCACATATATGTAATCTAACTTGTAAGACTGTGTCCCAGCGTTCTGCGGTACTGTTCTTAACTTTGCTGTGGGGCTACCCCCTGCACTGTGAGAGTGAAGTGCTCATTTTTGTCTAGGTGCTAAAATAAAAGTTATACTCTCCAGAACGGTGGAGCCATTGCTCCCTCCAGCCTGTATCCTCCTGCTGCAGCGATGGTATGTCACTCAGCGTCCTCACGTCCTATAGACTTTGTATAGGACACGATGACACACAGGACGTTAGACTGCTGCAGATGAAGGGAAGAGAGGCTCCAGGGACTGATCTTAAAGCAAGCCTGCTTCGAGGATCGGGTGAGTATAACTTTTTATTTTAGCACCTAGACAAAAACGAGCACTTAACCCTTGCAGTGCAGGGGTAGCCCAACTGCAAGGGTTGAGAACAGTTTTGCCCAGAGTTCTGGTTTAAACTTGCCACGCATTTTACAATTTGACTGTACAAATCTTCTTTAGATCTACTAACAACTATATATTGCAATGACCTGTCTGATTGGATACATGTTTATTGGATTGCTTAGGTAGGTCCTTTTTTTTAATATTACATAATATTGAAATAGCTTAAAAACCCTTTGAATTTTAGTCTTTCCACTTTCTTAAAACCATGCACTCTTTGATATTATTTTACTGCATCAGCAATAATAATTTGAAAAACAAACATGCAAATATGTGAAAGTTGCACCAAATATTAATTTAACAATAAACTATGCAACAATAACTAAATACACTATAATTCCCCTTTTTATTACCTGCAGCGCTTTTATAACTTGGCTTTTAGGACATTTATACTGCTATAAATAAATGTCTGACTTGTCTGAAATTTTTTTTTATACTATTTGAAAAGTCTTTTTGAATTGTGTATTCGACTCACCAGGAATGTAGTCAGACTTGGTGTACAATTATTTCTACAAACCTGGGAGTTGACGTAAATACCGTATATACTCGAGTATAAGCCGAGATTTTCAGCCCATTTTTTTGGGTGAAAAGTGCCCCCCTCGGCTTATACTCGAGTCAGCGCCAGCGCGTCTTCTTACTTACCTCGCCGAGCGTCGCGTCACTGCTGCTCGGTGTGCGGCGCTCCGAGCGGGGTCATCTGGCAGTCTCCGGGTCCTAATTTAGGTGGCCGGAGACTGCCAGATGACCCCGCTCGGAGCACCGCACACCGGAGCAGCAGCGACGCTCAGCGAGGTAAGTAAGAAGAAAAAAAAACCCCCCGCAGCGGCCAGTCAGGCAGGGGAGCAGGGATGAGTCAGCGGCGCGCTGATCAGGCGAGAGGAGCTCCAGGTGGGGTTGTAATTTAGCGGGCAGGCACCTCTGAGCCAGCTAAATTAGGACCCCACCTGGAGCTCCTCTCGTCTGATCAGCGCGCCGCTGACTCGTCCCTGCTCTCTCCGTGATGTGATGATCCGATCACCGGCACACAGTGAGGGAGGGGAGGGAGGGAGGGGGGGTAGAGAGAGAGATTAATTAAGCAATTATATATGTATTGTCTGCACTGTATTAGCAGTATATACTCTATATAGAGTATATACTGCTAATACAGTGCAGACAATACATTTACAATTATACTAACATGAATGTATTAAATGATCTGTATGTAGCCCTGTACTATGGATCATTTAACCCATTCATGTTAGCAGAGGATCATTGTAAATGTATTGTTGCAGGCACTCTATATGTAGTATATAGTACATCTACATATAGAGTGCACTGAACAATAGATTTACAATTATCCTCTGCTAATATGAATGGGTTAAATGATCCGTAGTACATGATATGTAGCCCTGTACCCCCTTTTCCACTTACAGAGCTAGGTTATTTTTCTTTTAAATAAATATTAATGTAATTTTATTGGTATCTATCTACCAGTAGCTGCCTCATTTCCCACCCTCGGCTTATATTCGGGTCAATACTTTTTCCCAGTTTTTTTTTGCTAACATTAGGTACCTCGGCTTATATTCGGGACGGCTTATACTCGAGTATATACGGTATGTAAGGACTTAATTAATTATGCAATTTTGCCAGAGGGTAAGGCTGTTTCATAAACCCTTAGTAAGACTTTAATAAGGCAGTTGACTGTACAACTATGGAATTAAAAGCAGCAAAATAAATATCAGGTGGCATCGCAAAAATTAAACACGGATAAACCAATATCCTGGCAAAGAAAAATGTAAATCTGACCATGCTGGACACCACTGTTATAAAGGGAAATTCTACCCTGAAGTCAGAAAATCCACTACTTTGGAAGTGTCAATCTCTGCCCCCTGTTGCTCCTTAGTGGGTTTTTTTCCTGCTGACCCATATGTCACTGCTGTAGTGATGCAGTGGCTAGCAGGAGAAACCACTGAGTGCAGTAGGGGAACCAGGAGATTGACACTCCTAGAAAAGTCTGTTTCTGAAGAGACTTTAAAGGACCATTTATGTCCATTAGATCAAGCGGCGGGAGAGGTAATCCTATAATTTAGTTTGTAGTTTTAATTAAAGTAATTGTAATTACTTTTCTATTTTAGTGACCGAGTGGTTGTGAGACTTAATCTAGCTAGTGTACCAGAAGAAAATTAAACAGGATGGTTAAACAGATGTAATGGCTTCTTTGAGAGTAGATCAGCACATTGATGCAATGGTATTGTTTTTGCGGAGCTGTGGAAGATATTTGTTTATCAGTGTTAAAGCTCATCTATAGTTTGGGCGAGAAACAGAGTGGATCCCCTGGCAGCTCTTGAAAATAAAAAGCCACTCTGGCTACTGTACTTGCCCAATCTCTGCCCTGTCTCCCACAGACTCTCCCACAGACTCACCCACTCACTAATATAGCACCACTCTTCTTCAGGTTTCAATGAAGCTGTATTCCCCCACCCCCCCACCTGAGATTACAGTAGAGAGCTGTGCCCCATTACTTGATGCTGCTCCATGTAGCATTTTGGATCCACTGACCACCATTTAGAAAGAAAAGAGTAAATAAGGACCTGTGACTTACTGAAGACACCTGGAAAAAGACAGGTGTGGGGGGTTTCCTATGAGGGTGGGGTGAGAATATCCCTGGAGTTGAACTTTAGGGGAAACTAATGAGTTTGGTACATTATATTTTTTTATATTAACCATGAAATACAAGGTGCTTTTTAAAACTTTTTTTTTTTGCAGAGCTAGTTCCATCATGTTTACTTGATTGCCTATAACAAAAAATCCATGCAGTGCTGTATCTGCTAAAAGAGGGGGGGGGGAGGTATATCTTATCTCTCCTCTGACCCATTCAACTTTGTATCTTGTCAAATTACACATGCTATTTACATGACTCTGTAGAAAACTTAGCTTCCGTCACCAACTTATCAACAATCGCCATCCCTCCCCAGGTTTTGTCATCTAGACGTGTCTGAGAGCAACTGTTGTTGCCCCCCAGACATGAGACTTTATCATGTATCAAGTCCATGCTATCTAGAATCCAACTGATAACAGAAGCCGTATCAGTGGAAGTACTTGGTAATATTGAGTGGAGGCAACTACAAAACCAAACTGGTGTCCTTGTGATTTACTTTGTCTATTTGTGCTACTTAAGAGTTAATATGGTAATGTAAGCACAGGCCTTATGGTATCCCTGCAATGTAAGTGCATTGATGTTCTGTTGAAGGGATTTCAAGCTATAATGGAAACCTCTTAGCATATTTGGACTCAAATGAAGCAGCATGCCTAAATTGAATGAGATGCCTCGGCGCTTAAAAATGTGTGCATTATAGGATGCAGAGTTGTGAAGGGGCTCTTTGTGTTTTTCACCTATAGAGCTCCCATCATCTGTCTCCCAGTGTGACTGTTTGGGATTTGTATGCTATTTTGCCAGGGAAGAACTGAACAAGTTAAAATGTGCAGTGTATTTATTAATGCATGCTTTCTGTACCTACAGCCTCTATATCGCTGTATAGCTACAGTATGAGATCATATAAGGCGCTTATGGTAAGTGAGCATGCTGAAAGAAAGTTGTGGAAGGGCATATAGGAGAAGGAGCATGCTCTGCTATCTAGGTTGATGTTATAAAAGGTTTGCAGGCTTTTTTTTTAATTTTTTTTATAATCAAAGCTGTTTATTGACAGCCCACTTCAAGGCCAACTCCACCCAAAATGTACACGCGTGGTGGCAAGTTAAATCAAACCCCGGCTTCTGATTTCAGTCTCCAGCTGTCCAAAAACATAATGTAAAATACAGACATTGAAACACCTTCAATATGGCCTTCGTAGAGGCAGCAGTGATGCCAGGAGATCTACAAGTCCAAGGTGCCAGCAGAGAGCCTATCCAAGAAAGAGTTCTGAATGGAGCCAAACTTCAAGAAGCTGGGAGAGTAATAACTTAGTCCCAGAACCAGGTAAGTGATCCTCGCCTCTCCCTCAGTTTGAAAATTTAAACTTTAACACAACAAGTCTGAAGGACACATTAAAAACAACAAGCTATATGTAGCGCTACCCCCGCAAGGGCCGCTGTAATATACGGGCCTTCTGTCCCACCCCAGTGATGACTCACCCTCACCTGGATCCAAGTAACACCAATACACCATTTAAACTTTTAGATGGGCTTTATTAGAACTAGCCTGGAAAGAGAGAAACTGATTAACAGGATTTGTGTTCACTCACTTTGACCGCCAGTGAGAGGCCTTGCCTGAAATGCACTGAGCGAGTGGTGAACGAAACTGTCAGTTGCACAATACAGAAACACTGTACAAAAATTACCCAAAAGTAATATAACTGATCATAAGATCCTATCTAGGTCTTGGAGGTTCTAACTAACCACTGGCCAGTGGGACTTCTATACACACACAGAGTCTGCTAGCGTTGGGGCCCTTTAGATTCTGTGGTTGGGTACCTTTTGTGAAGCAATATTTGTAATCCACAGGATGGAAAGGTATATCTTCGCAAAGTGTCGCAGAGTAACGAAGATTAACAGATGTGGTGATCCACCTTCAGATAGAGCTGCATTGGCAGTAAATAGGATCTAGTAGAATTAAGCAAGATTAACTCGCACACGGAAGGCAGAAGATCTCTCACCATTAGATGCACTTGATATATCTTCCTTCCAGCAATTGGTAGCTTGATCGCTGTCCCAGCCGACTGGATGGCGATAGGTGCAACACAGGCAGCAAAATCCCCCAAACAGGATGATGATGACTGCAGTACAGAAATCTGCCTCTAGATGTCATTGCACTGTTAGCTCATCTTCAGAGATCAGGCAAAAAAAAGTAGCATAGCATATTGAAAACTCCCCTCTCAAGCCTGCGCCTCCCTTTAGAGAATCACAGGCTCTGGCAGGGCACAGGAGACCAGCACAAGGAACACTTTCCCCTGTCTGGCTGTAACATACCAGTCTGTGTCTCCATCTCTCTCCGCAGTCTGTTTTTTTTTTCGTGGTGTCTGTGGAGCCAAAAAACGGCCTGGCAGCCAATCGCAGCTCTCCTGGGCTGCTATCCAATCAAGTCCTTGCTTGCCTTTTGTTGTTAGGAGTGGGCTTCCTTCTTAGCCACAGCACTAACCAATAGAGTCTCTCCTCCAGTCTCTGAGTTATCAGTTAAGCCAGAAGATGTAATGCAATGTTTCAGAGAGCAATACTCTGCATATATTACAAAAGCAATACTAAGCCTGTGCTATATATATATAGCAGTGTATAAAGAACAGGGGCGCTGTACATGGTGTGCAGTCCATTTAGGAGGCTGCCTCTTGGAGATCTGCTGGCTGGCCTGTTCCGCCACACACCTCGCCTTGCGCAAGTACGACACGTTTTCACGTAATGATAGGAGGGCCTGGGAGCTCTCCTGGATGAGATATTCCAACTGCATCACAAAACTCTCCATGTCATAGACTGGCTGCTCTGCCATCTCCAGCAGATTGGCCCATTCTGGGCCTTTCTGTACCAAGCCGTGGAGCTCCTCCACGCACAGCTCTCTCCTCCATCTCCCCAATCTGGCTCATGGCTTCATGGAAACTGCTCATACGAGAGGAGAGTTCTTCATCTTGGAAATCCAATTCTCCAATAGAGGGGACCGAGAGCCATCACTGTGCTCCATCTCCTCCTGAGGATTATCTGTAGGTTCAGCGCTGTGAGGATTCAGTTCCTTCACCCATGCAAGTCCTGGAGTTCACCCCAATGAAGCAATCTCGGAGGATTTAGGTGAGTTTACTCTCCCGGAATGGGTTGTGAGCCTTTTTTTGCCCCTAATGCACAGATGCATTCCTTTAAGGCACGTAAACTGCTGTTGATCTCTTGCCCCCTCCATGCGGGTTGTACGGTCAGCGCTGGCAGTGTCGGCACCTTGCTCATTGCCAGCCAGATCTACCTAGGAAAACTTACAGTGGAGCTCCCCCATCGCAGGATTATTTGTAAGCAGGCGTGAGGACCTGCTGTTGGCAAACGTCTGACCAGAAGTTCTACAGGCACTGCCAACCTCAATCATCTTGGACATCATCCGCACTTGTGACTTCTAGCTCCATCAACCACACCACCTGCACTACCTGCTCAGCATCTTCCAGCACCCGGAGTTTCGCCTTTTTGTTTAGGAGATCAAATACCTTGCCGTTAATAGATCTCAAAGAATGTCACAAACACTTCCAGATCCAAATCCTTGTAGCGAGGTTGGGAGAGGCGTAGGGAGACCTCACGTATTGCAGAAGCGTAGATTCCTGTCGTCACATTCTGACTTTTCCCCATAAAGTCACCACCCATCGTATTAGTTTTTCCACTTCCTGTTTGACCATACGCAAAACACGTGGCCTTCCCTCCTTCAAATATGGACTGGACCAATGGTTGGGCTGTGAACCTGTACACCATGTCATTTGTGGCAGTCTCATCGAAGGTGTAATCAAAGCGGAAGGCCTGGTTCTCCATGTACTTTGTCAGATCCACTTTGAGTTTGGGCTCATGAACCAGAACTAGACTTTTACTTGGGACAGAGATGATATCAATCTCCTTCTTGGCCAGCTCTTGCTTGTTCAGAGGCCTTTTCCGTTCACACACTCAGATACGATGCTCCTCAGCCAGATCTGTCATACTGATCTGCTGGCAGTCCAGGGTGGCTCGGAATTCCTTTCATCATCTTTCCAAACTCCCAGTTGGGTGCGCTTGTGTAACAGTCCTGCGCAAGTTTGGTCCTCATTGCGACATTCTGAGCCCTCTTTTCTTCCCTTTTTTTCTTAATTTTCTTAATTTCTTTAACTATGTTGGACTTTCTTCTGACCAGATTGGTCTTTGCGGGTGCAGACTCGTCCATTATTTCATCCACTCGTGGCAATAACTGGCTCTCTCCGACACTGAATTTTGTGGATTAGAGCAGTAAATCGTCAGCAAACAAAGCGAGTTTAGGGTTGTGTGTGCCCACTTGCAGGCCTTTTAAAGGCAGAGTTCTGTCTGAGAGCCATTGCCAGATGTTGCATAGTAAGGACGTACAGGAGAGGGGATAACTAGCAACTCTGTCGCGTGCCATTGGATATCCGAAAGCTGTGGGAGAGCGAGCCATTCACTTGAATCCTAGCTGATGGGCATGACTACAAGGCCATAATGTTTCTCAGCATGTTAGGGCCGACCCCAAGCTGAAGCGGGGAATGTCGGAGGAAGCCCCAGTCTAGACGGTCGAACGCCTTATCGGCGTCCACCGATGGGAGGCATAGGGACACGTTGGGCATTATGCATCAGGAGAAGCGGTTTGCAGGCTTTTTAGCAGCTGCAGAGGGCACAGTAAAGGAGCATGGTTGTTGAGCTTTAATGATAACTGATCTTTGACCTCTGCTTCCTTTTTTTTTGGCCAGAGGTTTTACAGGCCAGGTTCCGCTTTAAGAATTTTCTTGCTTGTTCTGGGTAAGTGGCTTAAGTATTGAATGCAGAGATAGCCATGCCACTAGTTTTCTTAGTTGTTCCACAAAGGCAGCCCCCATATTCTGCTCAGAAGTGTGTTGTGTGTGTGTGTTGTTTTTTTTGTTTTTTTGTTAAGATATTACCTTTTTAAGATGTTTTGTGACAATATGGATATCTGGGTAATAGGTTGCATTATAAATATGATTAATAGAGAATTGTTGTGAAGGGCATTGCTGCCGTTTTTATATGAGCTATATTTTATAGAGAAGTCTGGTTGTACATTAACATTCACAGCCAAGTCTCTGGTTGTTAAAAATATTTCCTTGCAATCTGCATGGAAGTAGAATTTCACACTTGATACATTTCTTCAGCTTTATTAAAACAGATCTTCATGCAGCTGTAAAAATTTCCACCTCTCCAGCTTATTGCTGAGCTGTGAAGACAGGCTGAAGGAGCGGTGGAGCATGCCACCTTTCATGTATATCTCTGTATACATATTCATACATTTCATACTTTTGTCTAATGGTTTCCAATCCTGTCTCATTTCTAGATTTTTAATATTCTCGTTTCAATGATACTCTCTCTGTGCCACACTGTTACAGTAACAATAGCTGAAGATTGAAATCTTCATGGCATTCGAGTCTAAGGATTTGCTGCGATTGAAATCATTTATTACCCGTGTAGCAAGGTTTTCTAACCTCTGCCCTGTTTCATCAGTGAGGTACAAATTGGATTTAAATCTATTTCACGTCTGTTACCAGCAGCTTTTAGAAGGCGGTGTGAGTTTTGATTTGCTCAGTGTTAATGTTTAAAGCTGTAGTGGGTGCAATGGAGTGGAAATGTAAATCACATTCAGCTTGACCTAAGTACTTAACAGAAATAGGTCTCTTAACTGCTTTCCCTCCCAACTTATGATGACAGCTTGGCTATTGCTCTGTTCGAGAAGATCAGCCCCTGAAATGTCATAGGCTTATAGGGAGGTAGTGGCCTTATTGCACATTGCATTATTAGAAATTCTGAGTACAGGCAGTTCCTAGGTAAATAAATAATTATATATATAATAAATACTAAGGTTATACTTTTTATTTGCAGTAGTAATAGACTTTTATTTAGAAATACCTCTGCACATTATCATATAATGAAGCAGGCTCCCTGGTGTGTGTGTGTGTGTGTATAATATATTAGGGATGCACTGACTTTTCAGCCGCTGAAATGTATCAGCCGAAAATGACACTTTTGGCAAAATGCTGAAAGTGCCATATTTTGGCCGCAATAGCGGTGCATCTGTGATTTTCTCTCCTCCCTGCTGGGTGCTGCTCTGTGTCCCAGTGGGTGGAGAGAAACTGTCAGAGGAGGCCGAGCGGTGTGGGAGGAGAGAGTGTAGTGAGTGGCCAGCGTCTCTCCTCCTGTTGTGGAAAATTTTCTTGGGCTTTGTACACATCCACACCTCGCCAAAATGTGCACTTTCAGCATCAAAATGCACACAAAGCACAAAACAATTTCTTCGTGCTTAAAAGCACGTTTGTATCAAGCTCTTTGGTATAAGGAAATTGAAGTACTTTAGTAGCGCCAGATAGAATCAGAACAGATGCTGCTTCAAGCTGGAATCTCGGTGTGTAAATCCTCACGAGCAAAGGGACTTTGTTTATTTATAGGCAACAAAAGGAATCACAAACAGGAAGGCATGGCCCCAACAGCCAATCGCTTCCTCCATGCACAATGACATCACTGGAAATGACAACAGAAAAGGGGAGGACACCCACGTGCATGAGCAGAGCAGTGCATACGACTCGCTAGTGTTAAACAAAGGACTCTGAGTCCTTTACACCGCCCCAACCAGCCACATGTATGTACATCCGCCATTTTGGCCAGCATGGCCCTTATTAAATACTGCTCAGAATGACCAGTATCTAGTAAGATCATTCTACTTGTTCTTACAGGTTTTAGAGAGACATTGCTAATGCTGCTATCAGTATATATAAAAGCAGATATGTATCCAAATGGGATAGTGCAGCCGCAATAGAGATATAATACGTATCTCTCGTTATGCAGACTTCGCTTCGCTAAGGTGCATAGACGTTTGAAGGCAAGAATCCCAGCGCACTGCACTTAATGCTCACAAACCGGCAAACGCCCACACACACTGCGAACACGTCTCTAAGCCCATGAGAAGGTTGAATACTGACGGTTTTAACGCTGGTCCCGATTCAACCCAAGTATGCTCTGCTAGAGAGCTCCTCGGTTGAATCCGACACAGGGACACAGGGAGACAGGTGACCATCTATAAAACACACACATCCTAATCTAAAATGTCCACATAATTCCATATAATAAAATTTCCACAACACCCCCCGCACCGCTCATCCTCCTGTCACAGATTTTTAGGAGGCCGTTCCATTGACAATAATTAGACAAAACTTCAAAGTCAGGCTCTAGGTGTATTGTCTGTAGTATTGGCTACCTAGCTCCTAGGATGTGTCCAGCCCTGATTTAGGCATATGTTTAAAGTGGACCTGTCAGTAGTTGTAAAAATCTGTTAATGTTCTATTGATGCAAGTGGCAGATCACATGGTGGGTTATCATGGTGAATTCAGTCCACTATCAAAGCTCAGAAGGCCTACTCTCATATCAGTGTCCCTCTGAATAATTCAGTAAAGATAAAGAAGGGGACAGATATGAACCATTTTGGAATGTGACTGTACTGTTTCCTTTTTGTTTTTAAATTATGTGGAAAAAAAAATCCATTCTGAATATGAAAGCATCTCAACATGTTTAGACAGTTGGTACAAATCTGCATGTCAGAATACAGAAGACCTCACCATATGCAATGCTTGTCGGTTATTTATGTTCCTACAATTCCCCAACAAAATTGTCAGCATATGCCTAGCACAATGTTTCTTGTGCTTGGGATAGAAAGATGGGACTAATGGATATTTTTGGAGGTTGAGTACTGCACTTTACCACTACACCCATGATCTGCTTCTTGTTCACCTGAATCTCAAAGAAGTTGAGACTAGGAAGAAAAAAAAGATGGAAATATTCTGTTGCATAACAAAAATTCTTAGGACAGGGTACGTACAGTTGTGTGAAAAAGTGTTGGCCCCCTTCCTGGTTTTTCATTGTTTTGCACGTTTGTCACACTTTAATGTTTCAGATCATCAAAGAAATTTACATATGTGTCACAGGCGAGTAGTTTTTAAAGGAGTATTAAAGTCTCAAATCCTATTTTTTTTTTTTTTCTTTTTCCATTAATGAAGACACATCTGTGCCTGCGTGTTTGTGTAGACACACAGTTTAGTAGAATACACAAGGATGTCTCCATAGGACTCCGCGAGGTAAAGGAGCCACCCTCAAAAAGGTTTAGGGCCAGTGCTCAGGGGACCAGATGATTCTGCTGGAGCCAGGTGTACCCTCCCCCCTCCGTTCCGCCAGTCAGCGCTGGAGGATCGGACAGGGGAGGGGAATCCCTGCAGGGAGCAGTGGGTGACAGTCACGGCTCTCTGCCGGCACAGGATCGAGAAGTGAGCGAACGACGGTATGTGTTCGCTCACTTCCCGATCTATTGAGCCGACCTGTCAAACTATGAGGCTGAGTGATTTTCACTCGCCTCATAGTTCTCCTTTTAAAAATCAATGAGCAGCATCCAGTGTAAGTGATTTAATCGGCTTTTGAAATGGCTTAAAAGATGTTGACTTTAATATCACTTTAAATATTCTGTAAGTGCATTACTTTTTTTTTACCTTTTTTTTTTTTTTTAAAGGTTACTTTTCTAATGCACTCAGATCTGTGCGCTGGATTTCTTTGTTGTCTTTTCAGTATTGTTTCATGGAAGTTTCCCTATCCAACTAACTGGGCAGCTGGATCAGTGCATACATAATCGCTTGATTAACTGTCATTACCCTGTTTCCCCGAAAATAAGACCTAGTACTATTTTTGGGAATTGTTAAAATATAAGACCTACCCCGAAAATAAGACCTAGTTGTGACCATTCCCAGGGCCAGTGGTGGCACAAGGGGGAAGAGGCGGGAGAGAATCAGCGGTGCCAACGAAGCCAGGGCTGGAGGAAGCGAGGCAGCACTGGAGGGAGCAGAGCAACATAAGCCGATGCCTCCTCTATAGAGCCGCCTCCTGTCACAAGCGGAGTGATACCAAATGCACTCCGCCTGTGAGGAATCGATAGTGAAAGTGCGCTTCGCTCATCCTGGCAAGCGGTTGGTTAGCAAATTGCTCTTGGAAAGGTACGGCACCCCTGATTGCCCTGATCACCATATTGTTGGACATGAATAAATGTGGATTGTTGTACATAAAAAAAATAAAAAAATAAGACCTACCCTGAAAATAAGACCTAGTGTGTTTTTTTGAGCCCAAAAAAATATAAGACAGTATCTTATTTTTGGGGAAACACGGTAGAACTGGAGCTCCCTCAAGACTATTCATATACAGTCCACAACCAGCTGATTAGTTGTGTAAGTTGGTGACTTCTGGTTTTTTTTCTTCGAGTTTTTGAAATGATGATGTATGTGTACCATGGAAAAAAAACACCTGTAATAAATTATTTGGCCAATTTCTAACCCGGAACCTGAAGATTTATTATTTTCTTATTCTACTTCCTTAATCGGCTGAATTTTACATGTTTGAACTTCTCTCCCATGGCTGATGAGCAAGACCATTTTGTCAAGCTGCATAGCTCTGAGTTATAAGTACACACCATAGGACAGTGATCAAGAGAGCAGTAAGGAAATTAAAATGCGTGTCCATACATATTTTCTGCAGGGTTAGGAAGCTGTGCCGAACGTGATTAGGATGGCAAAGGAAAAGTGCATCAAACATGTAAATCCAAATTCATTCTACACCCCCCAGGGTACCATATATTTCCTTTTATCAGGAGTGCTGTTTTGATAAACAGAAAGGTGCGCTGTATTTTGGTGCATACAGCAGGACTTGGATCCAGTTGCCAGCAGCCTGTTCCCAGCTAGAGTTTTTTTCATTTATTAAATGATTAATGCACAGATGATCCAGTTTTGTGGCACTGTTGGTCTCTCAATTCCTTTTTATATCCTTCTTTAGAAAAAAAAAAGCCCTGTTCTGCTGAGCTAAAAACATATAGGTGTTGGCATACTGTGCCATTTTTAAAAGCAAATTATGAGCCTGCGAATTACAGAGAACATTATTATGAGAGATTATGCCTGATGTTAATGTGTTTTAAGGTCTTGTTCACACCAAATCCAGTGTGTTCCAGCACGGTTAGTGGCATCCCAGATACCAAGCAATTGAGCTGCAAGTTATAAAATGACTTGCTAAAGTATAGCTTGACTTGCCGAGCTTCACAATTTTGTTGCACAATTACAGCAAGTCTGCATTGCAAGTCTCCAGATCAACGTGCTTTGCAAAAGTGCAGTACACTGGCAGAGCTCTTGCTAAGACCCGCAAGACTCTTTCTGTAGACTTACCAAGTAAATTTGCTACAAATTCAAAAAGAACTTGTGCTGCAAGTCTACAACCTGCCGGGAATGTGTGCAGTAAGTTAACAAGAATTACAATTTAACCCTGCCACAAGTTTGTAGCAAGCTATCCGGGATAGTGAAAGTCTCCCTGTGTTCTGGGGCGGGAGGGGGAATGGTGGTGCATTCAAGTCACCTCAGCCACGTCTCCCTCCCTGCAGTGCAATCCCCAGCACTAGAACATGTGGCACAGCAATGCCTACGGCGCGATTGCAAAAAAAATAGTGCGTGTCCCCTTTTGTACTTGCTGTGTGGCCCTCACGTCCCTTTTAATCATTAGTTATTGTTTTCTCTGTCTAGTTGCTTCAACCTGAACGGGAACAGTATGCAGAGAAGTGTTCCTGGAATTGTGGCTCTGTATCATGTGACCTGTGACATAGGTAAAAACCTGGGAACACCTCATCAAACTGAGCATTTGCCAAGTATTCTTTTGTTGCATTACATCTGCGATATAAAAAGTTTATCATTTTACCACAGTACCCGCATTGTCAGAAGTGATACACCATACCATGGTAGCTGCGCTGTTAGCACCAGAACCCAGACAAGGGAAATGTAAAAGATGTTGATAACATTGGCTTCTACTAATTGAATGGCTTGCTTTTAATACTACCTCACTTATCTACCATTACATTTTCTTGTGCTATGGGATCTTTTTTTGTAAAATATTTTGTATTGGATCTTAATGTGGAGAATTATTAATAAAATTTCAAGGGGAGTTAATCTACTTCATGAGCTGCTTTTGCGTTTACTTGCCTTGTATGTGCAATTTGCTCACTTGTCTAATTAATTTACACAAATATGAGGGGCAGAGACCTTCAGCTTAAGGCTGGGTTCACACCTAGGCAACAGTGTTTTTGCACGTTTCCTTGTGCATTTTTGATGCACGTTGTTAAGCGTGGTTTATGAGCATAAATGAAGTCGCATGTTGCTGTCAGCAGATTAGCTCTGATGTTAATGAGCAAACACTGCAAATGCACGTCTTCAAGCGTTTCCTATTGAGTCTTTGGGGCCAAAACGAGCAGTAATATACTAAAAAAAACTTGTGTACTTTTTCCAGCGACATGCATTTTGCTTATTGTAACAACATGCTCAGACGTAAACAGGGCCATAGAAATAAATGGTATTTTTTTGGGGGCATATGTTTTGTGTTTGGGCAGAAAAAGCGCTACAAAACGCTCAGTGTTAACCAGGCCTTAAGGTCTTTGTCTGCTAAATGTAATCCTCTTAATAAAAACAATCTTTTGGGTATGTTGTTAATTAGCATAGACTACATAACTGACCTACGGTCACTGCAGTAGCTACTATGACAGTCAATGAAGGGCTTTTACATAACTGCTGCCATATTTTATGTGGACACAATTCAGGAGTCTCTAAAGCCACTTGTCCTAGTGAGCCCTTGCTTCTGGAACGCACTGTATCATTCTGGCCAGCTCTCCTGCGTTCAGGGGCGGGAGGAGATGTGGCGGTGCCTTGGCGTTAGTTGGTGCAAGTGCTATTATTGCAGATTGCACTGGGCCAGAACGCAGGCACTAATGTGCCATGCGTTCTGGTGCGGGCAATCGCACTGCGGGCAGGGGGGCATGGCTGCCGTGCCATTGACTTCAATGCACCACCACGCCCCCTCCTGCTCCTAAACGCGGGAAGCCAGCTGTAATGCGATAGGTGTGTTCCAGAAGCTGACTGCTGTTTATGGTGTGAACCGGCCCTCGGGAAGGATTTTGTATTCCCCATTTGTGCAGCAGAATTGGCAACAGTTGTGAAGTTTTTTTTTTTTTTTTTTTTTTTTTTTTACATCGTAAGGTGTGTGGAAGCCGTGCGACCTCTACTACTGTAAGGTCGCACGACTTTTAACTTACGAACATATTTGAAAACCCGCCGAGCATCGTACGATGTTCGGCGGGTGTGTAGCATGTTCGTACGATAAAAGCGCACACTGCCCGTTCGGCATTTCGGTCATCGGAAGCCCGCCCCTCAGCAAGTACGATCTGCCTGTCCAAGATAGGCAGATCGTACCTTTTTTTAAGTACCTTACAACCATCGCAAGACGAAAGTCTTGTGATGGTTGTAAGGTGTGTGCCCAGCATTACAATGTATTTGCAGTCTCCCATTTGTTTCTTTTAAATGTAACGTTTGGGGTATATTGTGGTTTTATAAGAGCGCACTTCAATGTTTTATTTTTGCTGCCTCTAATTCCTTTTTTATTTTTTGTTTTTAAAAGTAGAATTTTTATATCCAGCTACTGATATTTAATTTTTTTGTGGCTGATCCAAGGTGCTTGCAAATCTGTATCCTGCTGCTTTGAACATCGTTTGGCGGCCACCCATTAATAGATGGAACAGGTGATCCCCCTATCTGTATCATTTAATCCATATACCAGCTGGAGTGACTGCTTCATAAATCCTGTCTGGTGATGTTATTCCAGCCAGTGTTCTCTTCTGATATAAGACGGAAAGCCTTATCTATCTTAGCTACTGTTTTTATGTCTGTAGTCTATGGTGTGGAGCACAGCAGACAGTTTAACAAGCTGTCGGAGGCAGGTGTTAGACAGCAGTGCTGGTTTGGGAATTGCATGTGTTCTGCGGAGGGAGATTGGACTCAAAATAACCATAACCTGTGGCCTCCCTGAGGATCTGGCAGTCTTTAATAGTGAATTTGTGACGACAAACAAAAATGCTCATTTATCTTTGCAACTTCAATGTGCAGATTCTCTTATCTTGTTAATTTTGCCATTATTGCCAGTTATTTTGCCATTATCGACAGTGTATTTTGTAATATCGCCATTTTCGATATCTTAATTTTCACTTTAGCTGTATCTTGACCAAACAATCTTGTTTCAAACTGTACCATCTTGTGCAGTACTTGCCTATACTCAAAACAGGATCACTTTATTTATTAAAGTCTGGAAGAGCTTTGTGAGGATATTTAAACAATGAACTGACAATCTAAAAAAAGCGCAATGACAGATGCAGTCTCTTAAGACAAGCTTTCTCATAGATGTTCTCCCATGTTTATCTCTTAACAATGTTATGAATTCATTCTAACAAGTCATTGTCACACTTGATAAAGCAAAGATGCAGTGTATCGGAGTGCTGTAAGTCAAAGGGAATTACTGCGGGGTTAGCCTACCCACATTGTTAGCAAAAAAAAAAAAAAGAAAGGAATTTCCATACGCAAGCATTTAATTGCTATTGAATTATATACTTTAAAGTGATATTAAAGTAAAAATATTTCTAAGCCATTTTAAATGTTGAATAAATCACTTACAAGGGATGCTGCTTGTTGATCTTTTCAAAGTGTTTTCTTTTTAGTTTCCTGCAGAGTCAGATGGTCCCCTGAGCACTGGCCCTGATATCCTGTTTTAGTGTGGCTCCTTTCCATTTGCAGGGTCCTATGGAGCCACCCTTGTGTGTGCCAATAAGCTGTGTGTGTCCACACAGACACAGTAAGAGAAGCCACTCCTCTGCTCCCCTCTTCTCCTTTCATCGTCACTCCTTCCTTCTCTCTTCACCAAACGAGTAGATGGACAGCAGCTGGAGACTTCTGTCGCTTGTGATCTTGTACTGGACAGGAAGTTCAGGGAAGCCGAGCAGAGAGAGCTGGAGCCAGTTGTTTTGAAACAGAACTGTAAGTGCTTGGGCAAAAATGGAATGAATTCCTTTACTGGGCAATGTCTATTGGGCAAAGCAGACTGAAGCACTGTAATGTGAAAAAATCCCAAAAGTTCAGGGGCCCCTGATGTAAAAAAAAAAGCGTAGTGTTCCCCTACAAAGTCATACCAGACCCTTTAGGTCTGGTAGGAGTTTTAAGTAGCTAAGCAAAGCCAAAAAAAAGTGGGGTCCCCCCTAAACTTCCATACCAGGCCACATGTGTTCCACATTGGGAGGGTACTTTTTCAGGGGAGGGACCCTTGCAGATTTTGATGAGGACAAGGGCCTGTTCCCCCAACAACCCTGGCCTGGTGTTTGTGGGGGTTTACGGGCATGGGGGTTATGTGCATCTGGGTGTCTCCTTTCCTAAAGGGGGCACTCAGATGCAGCCCTTCCCTTGTGAATGAGTAAGGGGTAGTTGTTACCCCTACTCATTCACTAAATAGTAAATAAATACATAAACAACACTGTGAAAAACCTTTTATTTGAACAAAAAACGCATTATTTATTTGAAAGGTGTATATCCTTTGATAAAATCCAAAGGTCAATCACGTCGTCCCAGCTATGTAGATCCTCATCAATCACAAGGAACGTCGCCTGCCAACTTGCCGAAATAAAAGTCCCACCACCCTCCAATCCCTCCGTAAAACGACAGCTCTGAGCCGAATGTAAACGTCACGACTAGCTTCGGCTATTTTGTTTTCATCACATGCCAGCTTTGTCCACAACTGACCGAGCACGCGGTAAAAAAGTCGCGCGATTCCAAAGGCTACTTGGCTGTATCCCAATGGAAAACGCCCTACAAAACGGCCCAAAGTAGTCCCGGGACCTTTTCAGGCGTGGGCCGTTTTGTAGGGCGTTAGGGACGGGCGGAAATACGCCTAGGTGGGAATGAGGGCATTGACTACAATGCTATTTATTTTTTTGACCGTTTTGTAGCGCGTTTGTCGAGCGTAGGACGCGCTACAAAACGGTCAGGTGTGAACGCAGCCTAAGGGTCTGGCATGGAATTTTAATGGGGACCCCACTTTTTGTGGCATTGGCGTCCCCCTAAAATTCCTACCAGACCTAAAGGATCTGATATGACTTTGTAGGGGAACCCCACACTTTTTTTTTTTTTACATTGACCATTTTTGCTGTGCTTCACTACCTCCAGAGGTAGTGAGCAGAATGACCGAACTAAAACATGAGCTGAACATTCGGCAATTAACTCTGCTGTCTGGCCACTTGGAGAATACGGGTGAACAGCATGGAATGAAGTGCCGAACGTTCGCTTCAGCCGATCCAGATGTTGCATCGACTGAGGCAATCGGGTTCTTTCCTTCGGTTCAGCCGGATAAACTGAGGCTGTCCAGCTGAGCCAAAGGGAGGTGAAGCAAGCCGAATGCAGCCAATGCAACGCTACAATTAGCCGAAGAGGCTTGCGCTCACTAAATTTTGGCTCGGTCAACATTTTATATAATCTAATATCATCCCAAAAGTATGTCTTTTTAAATCTGCTGCCTTTGTAAAAAAAATACCTTATGATCCTGCCACGATAGTGCTTGTTCAGGCACTTCTGTTACGACAACACTCTGTCTCCCCTTTGTGCTCCTGGGTTATCATATGAGCTACTGAGTATGTTTCAACACACATGCAGGCATGGTCCACTATTGTCACCATCAGTATGCTTCTAGACAGGAAATTATTGCAAAGATGCTGCAGGAGATCAGCACTGAGACGCAACAAAGATTTTAAAAAGGTGAAAATCATTTTTATTTAAAATGCAATGCCAGTCATTTGATGCACAGTTTTTTTTTTTAAACAAACTAGATGTCATCCATTTAGAATTAGTACACAGTTTTATAGTTTGGCATCTGTAACATTAGGCCCTGCCCACTGTTGTATTGAATGCCAACCAGTTCAAAACTCAAGTGGTGATTGTTCTCTTAAAAGTGGGCAAAGTTTTCATCTTAACAAGAAGAACACATCTGCTGTATGTCTGTGTCTTCCACAGTCTTCGTCAATGTCTAGCATTCTGCTTTTGGTAGGCTAGTCTGTCAAAAAGCTGTTTAAAGGAGAACTATGGGGTCAGGGCTTTTCCCCATAGTTCTGCTAAGGGTCACAGGAGAACACAAACTAGCGTCCTCCCGTGACCCAAAGCTCAGTATACCGCAAGCTACAGCTTGCAGTATACTGAGACGCCACAGCCGGGACGGATCCCAACATTGCTGTTGATACTCCCAGCTGCAGGATTGACAGCTGGCACTGCCTATCCAGAGGCAGAGCCAGCTGTGCCCGCCCCCGTCCGTTCCGCCAGTCAGCGCTGGAGGATCGGACGGGGGGGAATCCCTGCAGGGAGCCGTGAGTGACAGTCACGGCTCTCTGCAGGGATAGATCGAGAAGTGAGCGAGCGGCGGTATGTGTTCGCTCGCTTCCCGATCTACTGAGCCGACCTGTGACAGTTTCATTGTCACAGGTCGGCTCAGATTATGAGGCTGAGTGAAAATCACTTGCCCCATAATTCTCCTTTTAATTAATGTTATTGTGAGTTTTTGAGTATTTAGAAATGTAATTAATTTTCTGCCCCTATGGGTCTCTAACCACTTCACACTTGAGATTACATGATAGGCCTCACATTGCTGGATGAAAGAAAACCTGTTCTGGTTGGATTTACTTATCTCGCCTAACAACCTGTTAGACGAGCTGGCATATTTTGTTATAATTAACACTACCTCTGTTTCATCATGGATTGTATGGGACATTTTTTTTATTGAGAAAGCCGATTACAAAATATGTAAATAACAGTGTAACATTTTACATTTTGTGCGTTTTGTATGGGACAATTGATAAGAATTCCTAAGGGGCTTGTTGCTTCAAGATATTTCCAATGCCACGAAATCCATCACAGACTGGGAAACCTCCATCATGGCTGAAGTAACCTCAGCACAAAGAAGCTTTATAGAAAACCTTACACGGCTTCGCTAGGCCAAAACCTTACAACACTTTGTCCTTATTTATGAAACAATAATACTATGAGGAATATAGTATTGGTCAGCAGGTCGCATGCTTTCCCTACTTGCTAGAGCTCAAATGGATCCCACACATGTGGCCTCTGTTGTTATACCCTCAGGATGGGTAAGCACTAATTTCCCAAAATACTGGACACTTTCCGGGCCTTTTAGGAGGACCTGTACTGTTCTAGATGGTCCTATGCAGAACAAGAGTTAACTTCATTTACAGGATTTCCTTCTGCTCTCCTGTTTGGGATATATTGAGTGCTTGATTTTTTGAATACTTGTTGTCTCCCTTCCTTTTTAGACCCTTTTTTAGTATTTAAAAACTCTTTTTCCTTTTCTGTCAGTTTTTTTAAACTGTTCCCTTTTTTTTTTCCCTCAGGTTGCAGTGCTCTTGTTAGGGGGAGGGGTTAATTGAGCTCAGGTGTCTCTCATTGAGCAGGTGTATTATAAACTAGTGCATCACTCATTTTGAGCTTGCTCACACAGGGCTTGGCGAACAAATTGCCTGGAATAAAAGTATATTTAATTCCCCCTTTACCTTTTGAAGAACTACAGGTAGAAGTCTATGGCTCTTTTAACCATAAGTCAACAGCACCAGATGGTCTCTCTATAGATATATGGGGAAAACTTTATACTAGATCTGTTACACACTCTGGGATGGGCCCTAGAGGAGGGTGCTCTCCCTATCTCTATGTACAAGGCTATTGTCCTCCATAAAGCTGGGAAGGACTTTTTAATGCCACACTCTTCTCGTTCACACCTAGGCGTATTGCATATGCGATTCGCGGTAAAAAAGTTGCGCGACCGTTGCGCGTTTCCGAAGGCTACTTGGCTGTAGCCCAATGGAAACACGCAACAAAACGGCCCAAAGTAGTACCTGTACCTTTTCAGGCGTGGGCCGTTTTGTAGCGCGTTAGGGACGGGCTGAAATACGCCAAGGTGTGAACCAGACCAATTGAAAACAATGGGATTTTCATGTTTGAGCGTTTTGTAGAGCGTTCGTCGAGCGTAGAACGCGCTACAAAACGTTCCGGTGTGAACGAGGGCTTAGATCCATCTCACGCCTTTGCTCCAATATTAAAATCCTTGCCTGTGTATTGGCGACCAGGCTGAGCAAGATCATTGGTAAACGTATTTAGTGATCAATCCAGGTTTATACTAAATAGATCAACTAATATTAATATAAGATAGGGCTTCGTGAACATACAAAACGTCTGTTCACACCACAAGGCTGCATTAAGGTGGGTTGTGGCGCATTGCGTAAAAATGAAGACCTGCATTTTTGTTCAGCGCAACTCACTGCACTGCTTGTCACTGCGCCACAGCCTCGCAATGTGCTGCGGTGCATAGACTTGAATGATTTGTCATTTTGTGCCACTTTGTAGGAGTAGAATGTTGTAGCATTGCACCTCACAACAAAGTCCAAATCCCATTCGCACTGCCATGTTCTCAAAACCACAAGGTATATGTGGTGCCCAAGTGACCACACAGATGGTCACCTGGGCACCACATATGGCCGTGCAAAACACTAATAGTAAGTAAAAGTAATTCACCGGCACACACTTGAAGGGTTTTTTAAGTATTGATATGTTTATTCTATACCCAATGTCGCATACTGTCATACGGTGCTAACGTTGTGACATTGGGTATAGAATACTGTATATACTCGAGTATAAGCCGAGTTTTCTATAGTCACCTTCCAGGACAGCATTAGAGAGAGAGGCTCCTCC
>NW_017307087.1:848963-849415 GCF_000935625.1 Nanorana parkeri
AAAAAAAAAAACCACGGGCCAATCCTGGGTAGGGAAGCCAGTGGTGGATGAATCGCCATGCATGTTTTAAAGCCTGATAGATTGCACGAGGGAAGAGAGGATGTCGACTCTTCAGTCATTTTGCACAGTAATCCAAGTCGTAGAAATGATTGGAAACCAGTCTCTTGATCAGGGACCTTCTGGTTCAGAGAATGCAGGGAAGAATGCATGTGCCGTACTGTGGGTAGGGCACAATGGGGGACAGGAACTCCTGGGAGGTGTTCCTCCTTTTGAGCGTTGGTAGGGTTACAAGTGCCTCTTGCTAACACAGGATTGGTATGTGTTATTTCCACCAGTGCATGGCGGATTAAAGGCAAGGGCCGCAGCACAGATACTGTTTTTTAAGCTGCAAAGCGGCAAACCCAGACAATAAAACAACCAAATTACTCCCACATGGAATAGATGTGGGGTGC
>NW_017307087.1:850947-851661 GCF_000935625.1 Nanorana parkeri
TTTCCCTGCAAAAGAGAAGTTTGAGCTCCTTGATCACCTCCCCTACTGTAGGGGGCTTATCATTGCTCCATTTGCGCATGATTGCTCTCCGAGCTGCAAGGAGGCAGATGTGTAGCCAGTCCATCCCCTTGGGGTACCTACCCTGTCTGTCTCCTCCCTGTGAGGAGCAGTGACTGAACAGACATAGGGCAGGGTCTAGTTGGGGATCCCAGGAAAGAATCTGTGCGATATATGACATCAGGAGCGTCCAGAATTGATGTATCCGGGGACAAGTCCACAGGCAGTGTTTCAAAGTGGGATGGGCATAGCTACATTTTGGACAGCTGGATGACTTGGTTTGATGTGGAGCGGTACCTTCCGGCATGAAATAAGGGACATAAGCCCTGTGCAGCAGCTTAAACTGGGTCTCCCTCCATATTTCGCTAGTAATCACCTTCCTGACTTTGTTGTAGCCCTGCAGGGCCTTGTCCACTAAGTCCGGATCTTCGAATTCTCTGGCCCAAATTCTGACATTCGAGGTAGCCAGCAATGGCGTGAATACTGTTTGAAGTCTAGGATATAGAGTAGATATTGAGTATGATTTGGAGGACAGTAGTATGTCCAGGAATGAGGTAGCAAAAATTTTCTTGGGATCCCTTGATATCGCTTGCCAATGTTTAGTGGCTTGTAAGATGTGGAGGAAGTGATGTGAGGGCAGACGGTACCGTGTCATCA
>NW_017307087.1:853081-853607 GCF_000935625.1 Nanorana parkeri
CCAATATGTTATTAATGGCTATTGGGTCAGTGGTTAGCTCACCCTTGTGACTACGGAGAGTTAGAATGGGGTTAGGACCGGTAGCTACCCTTGGCCAGACGTGCAAGAAGTTTCCCTGATTTGTTCCCAAACTTATGGAGACGTAGGCCTGCATAGGAAGCTTTAAGGTTTTCCTGCCTTTGTGCCCATAAGTCAAACTCCTGCTTGGCTCCCACCCAGTCCTGCTTGTGAGCCGAGGATGGGTCCGCTATCAAAGAGGCGTGCGCCGTCCGTAGACGAGCACTCGCCTCATGATATGCTTTCACGGTCTTTTTCCGGTATGCAGAGACATAAGAAATAATCTTACCCCGCATACAGGCCTTGCCCGCTTTCCAGAAGAGGGTGGGATCGGTCGTATGTATCGCATTGCACATGGCATAATCCCTCCATGCAGAGCGAAGGAAGTGTTGGAAATCCTCGTTGGAGGCCAGAAAGGACAGGAAGCTCCACAAAATCATGTTCTCCACCCGCGGCGCGTGGCTTACCA
>NW_017307088.1:0-20689 GCF_000935625.1 Nanorana parkeri
AGTAAGTAATTCACAAAGTGCAAAGGTCAATCGTAAGTAACGCACAGAGTGCAGAGGTCAGTCCTAAGTAACACACAGAGTGCAGAGGTCAGTCGTAAGAAACATACAGAGTGCATCAGTCAGGAGAAGGTATCGCACAAAGTGCAGAGGTCAGTAGTAAGTAACCCAAATCAATTTGAAAAATTAAATTGCAGAGGTCAGTGATAACGCAGAGTGTGGAGGTCAGTGATAATGCAGAGTGCGGAGGTCAGTGATAACACAGAGTGCGGAAGTCAATAATAACGCAGATTGCGGAAGTCAGTAATAACGCAGAGTGCGGAGGTCAGTAATGACGCAGAGTGCAGAAGTCAGCTGGGACCCAGAGTGAGGGTGGGACCCAGAGCGCAGGGGTGGGACCCAGAGCCCAGGGGTGGGACCCAGACTGCAGGGGTGGGACGCAGACTACAGTGGTGGGACGCAGACTACAGGCGTGGGATGCAGAGTACAGGGGTGGGACGCAGCGTACAGGGGTGGGACGCAGAGTACAGGGGTGGCAAAGGGGGATGCAGGGGAGGGACGCAGAGTGCAGGGGGGGGACGCAGAGTGCAGGGGAGGGGACGCAGAGTGCAGGGGAGGGGACGCAGAGTGCAGGGGAGGGGATGCAGAGTATATTCGTGTTGAAATACTGATCCATGGGATGAGAACGGGACGGCTGTAGGATCACCAACTGTCATCTCTTTCTGCATATAATTATCTTGGTCTGGTGAGTGCGCATCCCAGAGGGGACTTAGATGTGGACACCTCGGTGTGGGATTTGGTAGATACAGTGGAAATTTTCAATCATTTTGGACTCACAAATGAAGAGTTTTTTGGATTCACGTTTAATCATTAATTATGGATTTTTGAACCCACTTTGAATCACCTTTTGGACTCACTTTGTTATATATCACTTTGATTGATATATTTGAGATTGTTTTCATTTGAGTTTTTTTACATGAGATTTTTTATATGTTTTTTATATGTTTTTTCATATATCTGATGCACTACTGTTTTGGTTTAGCAATTTAATGCGCCCCAAGATGCTTTGCGGCCGCCTGAGAATTTTCACATTTTCGTACGGGAGCACGCGCAGAGGACACAGGTAAGTATTAACCCTTTTCAAAGCGTTTTTTTTTTAACAGTTTTTGCATATATCTACTGCTTGCTAGCAGTAGTTATATGCAAAAAAAACGGAGAACCGAATTCCTATGCGGCACATGTGGATAATTATAAAGTGTCCTAAAGGCAAATATATAAAAAGCAGGAAAGTTAGTCGCAAAACTCAGGTGCAAATGGTGGGAACCGATATACAGTAGATGACAGTGAATATTTCTCTATTTCCAGTGTTATCATTTGCTGTTTCATTTCCTGGTCTAACAAGTGAATGGGTCAACCAGTCCGCTGATTGCAGTTGGCAAAGACTTTAAAGCCGTGTCACTCCCAGCTAATCTGGTGAAGGAATCAAGCTGTATAGGTAAGGATAATTAAATGACATTAAGATAGTAACAATCATGTGACATACACGATTGTTCAGACACAAATATCTGCAGTCACAAAGGGCAGGGCAATAAGTGTCCAAAGTTCATAATAAAACTCAAGCTATGATTATGACAGACATCTTCAGTTATAAACAAGTTAGTTTAATTTAAAGAGTATATGTGAGAAAACAAAAGGTTTTACTTCCTGGTGAAATAACTAAATGTGTAAGAAGTCCAAAAGTCCTCGACCGCGTACCTGACTTGTGAGCTGGCTGCCGGCCACAAAGTACCGGACTCGCGTGCCGCGGGCCGGTACATTCGCCGCTCGGCCAGAATCTGCTGCCCGAGGCAAACGCCTTCTTTGCCTCGCGGCAGATACGCCCCTGGAGGGGACGCAGAGTTTAGTGGGAGGGGACGCAGAGTACAGAGGGCGGCGGCATGTGTGTCACCTCGGCAGGCTCTCCCCTCTTTCTCTCTGCCGTAGCTGTGGCTGTTGAGACAGAAAGCAACATTTTGTATGGGGCCCTGTGATTTCTAGTTACGCTCCTGGCAGAGCCCACCTGAGATCCCACACAGCCCACCTGATAGCGACTCTGCAGAGCCTCTTATCTAATTCTATAAATAACTAGACAAAAAAGAGGGGAGAGCCTGCCGAGGTGACACACATGCCGCCGCCCTCTGTACTCTGCGTCCCCTCCCACTAAACTCTGCGTCCCCTCCCTCTATACTCTGCGTCCCCTCCCCTGCACTCTGCGTCCCCTGATTTTAATTGTAAGTGGCTACTTTTTTTGTTTAATAAAACGTTTATTTTATTACACCCTTAAGAGTTCTTGTCCCTTTTGTATTTAAGGCAAATATATAAAAAGCAGGAAAGTTAGTCGCAAAACTCAGGTGCAAATGGTGGGAACCGATATACAGTAGATGACAGTGAATATTTCTCTATTTCCAGTGTTATCATTTGCTGTTTCATTTCCTGGTCTAACAAGTGAATGGGTCAACCAGTCCGCTGATTGCAGTTGGCAAAGACTTTAAAGCCGTGTCACTCCCAGCTAATCTGGTGAAGGAATCAAGCTGTATAGGTAAGGATAATTAAATGACATTAAGATAGTAACAATCATGTGACATACACGATTGTTCAGACACAAATATCTGCAGTCACAAAGGGCAGGGCAATAAGTGTCCAAAGTTCATAATAAAACTCAAGCTATGATTATGACAGACATCTTCAGTTATAAACAAGTTAGTTTAATTTAAAGAGTATATGTGAGAAAACAAAAGGTTTTACTTCCTGGTGAAATAACTAAATGTGTAAGAAGTCCAAAAGTCCTCGACCGCGTACCTGACTTGTGAGCTGGCTGCCGGCCACAAAGTACCGGACTCGCGTGCCGCGGGCCGGTACATTCGCCGCTCGGCCAGAATCTGCTGCCCGAGGCAAACGCCTTCTTTGCCTCGCGGCAGATACGCCCCTGGAGGGGACGCAGAGTTTAGTGGGAGGGGACGCAGAGTACAGAGGGCGGCGGCATGTGTGTCACCTCGGCAGGCTCTCCCCTCTTTCTCTCTGCCGTAGCTGTGGCTGTTGAGACAGAAAGCAACATTTTGTATGGGGCCCTGTGATTTCTAGTTACGCTCCTGGCAGAGCCCACCTGAGATCCCACACAGCCCACCTGATAGCGACTCTGCAGAGCCTCTTATCTAATTCTATAAATAACTAGACAAAAAAGAGGGGAGAGCCTGCCGAGGTGACACACATGCCGCCGCCCTCTGTACTCTGCGTCCCCTCCCACTAAACTCTGCGTCCCCTCCCTCTATACTCTGCGTCCCCTCCCCTGCACTCTGCGTCCCCTGATTTTAATTGTAAGTGGCTACTTTTTTTGTTTAATAAAACGTTTATTTTATTACACCCTTAAGAGTTCTTGTCCCTTTTGTATTTAAGGCAAATATATAAAAAGCAGGAAAGTTAGTCGCAAAACTCAGGTGCAAATGGTGGGAACCGATATACAGTAGATGACAGTGAATATTTCTCTATTTCCAGTGTTATCATTTGCTGTTTCATTTCCTGGTCTAACAAGTGAATGGGTCAACCAGTCCGCTGATTGCAGTTGGCAAAGACTTTAAAGCCGTGTCACTCCCAGCTAATCTGGTGAAGGAATCAAGCTGTATAGGTAAGGATAATTAAATGACATTAAGATAGTAACAATCATGTGACATACACGATTGTTCAGACACAAATATCTGCAGTCACAAAGGGCAGGGCAATAAGTGTCCAAAGTTCATAATAAAACTCAAGCTATGATTATGACAGACATCTTCAGTTATAAACAAGTTAGTTTAATTTAAAGAGTATATGTGAGAAAACAAAAGGTTTTACTTCCTGGTGAAATAACTAAATGTGTAAGAAGTCCAAAAGTCCTCGACCGCGTACCTGACTTGTGAGCTGGCTGCCGGCCACAAAGTACCGGACTCGCGTGCCGCGGGCCGGTACATTCGCCGCTCGGCCAGAATCTGCTGCCCGAGGCAAACGCCTTCTTTGCCTCGCGGCAGATACGCCCCTGGAGGGGACGCAGAGTTTAGTGGGAGGGGACGCAGAGTACAGAGGGCGGCGGCATGTGTGTCACCTCGGCAGGCTCTCCCCTCTTTCTCTCTGCCGTAGCTGTGGCTGTTGAGACAGAAAGCAACATTTTGTATGGGGCCCTGTGATTTCTAGTTACGCTCCTGGCAGAGCCCACCTGAGATCCCACACAGCCCACCTGATAGCGACTCTGCAGAGCCTCTTATCTAATTCTATAAATAACTAGACAAAAAAGAGGGGAGAGCCTGCCGAGGTGACACACATGCCGCCGCCCTCTGTACTCTGCGTCCCCTCCCACTAAACTCTGCGTCCCCTCCCTCTATACTCTGCGTCCCCTCCCCTGCACTCTGCGTCCCCTGATTTTAATTGTAAGTGGCTACTTTTTTTGTTTAATAAAACGTTTATTTTATTACACCCTTAAGAGTTCTTGTCCCTTTTGTATTTAAGGCAAATATATAAAAAGCAGGAAAGTTAGTCGCAAAACTCAGGTGCAAATGGTGGGAACCGATATACAGTAGATGACAGTGAATATTTCTCTATTTCCAGTGTTATCATTTGCTGTTTCATTTCCTGGTCTAACAAGTGAATGGGTCAACCAGTCCGCTGATTGCAGTTGGCAAAGACTTTAAAGCCGTGTCACTCCCAGCTAATCTGGTGAAGGAATCAAGCTGTATAGGTAAGGATAATTAAATGACATTAAGATAGTAACAATCATGTGACATACACGATTGTTCAGACACAAATATCTGCAGTCACAAAGGGCAGGGCAATAAGTGTCCAAAGTTCATAATAAAACTCAAGCTATGATTATGACAGACATCTTCAGTTATAAACAAGTTAGTTTAATTTAAAGAGTATATGTGAGAAAACAAAAGGTTTTACTTCCTGGTGAAATAACTAAATGTGTAAGAAGTCCAAAAGTCCTCGACCGCGTACCTGACTTGTGAGCTGGCTGCCGGCCACAAAGTACCGGACTCGCGTGCCGCGGGCCGGTACATTCGCCGCTCGGCCAGAATCTGCTGCCCGAGGCAAACGCCTTCTTTGCCTCGCGGCAGATACGCCCCTGGAGGGGACGCAGAGTTTAGTGGGAGGGGACGCAGAGTACAGAGGGCGGCGGCATGTGTGTCACCTCGGCAGGCTCTCCCCTCTTTCTCTCTGCCGTAGCTGTGGCTGTTGAGACAGAAAGCAACATTTTGTATGGGGCCCTGTGATTTCTAGTTACGCTCCTGGCAGAGCCCACCTGAGATCCCACACAGCCCACCTGATAGCGACTCTGCAGAGCCTCTTATCTAATTCTATAAATAACTAGACAAAAAAGAGGGGAGAGCCTGCCGAGGTGACACACATGCCGCCGCCCTCTGTACTCTGCGTCCCCTCCCACTAAACTCTGCGTCCCCTCCCTCTATACTCTGCGTCCCCTCCCCTGCACTCTGCGTCCCCTGATTTTAATTGTAAGTGGCTACTTTTTTTGTTTAATAAAACGTTTATTTTATTACACCCTTAAGAGTTCTTGTCCCTTTTGTATTTAAGGCAAATATATAAAAAGCAGGAAAGTTAGTCGCAAAACTCAGGTGCAAATGGTGGGAACCGATATACAGTAGATGACAGTGAATATTTCTCTATTTCCAGTGTTATCATTTGCTGTTTCATTTCCTGGTCTAACAAGTGAATGGGTCAACCAGTCCGCTGATTGCAGTTGGCAAAGACTTTAAAGCCGTGTCACTCCCAGCTAATCTGGTGAAGGAATCAAGCTGTATAGGTAAGGATAATTAAATGACATTAAGATAGTAACAATCATGTGACATACACGATTGTTCAGACACAAATATCTGCAGTCACAAAGGGCAGGGCAATAAGTGTCCAAAGTTCATAATAAAACTCAAGCTATGATTATGACAGACATCTTCAGTTATAAACAAGTTAGTTTAATTTAAAGAGTATATGTGAGAAAACAAAAGGTTTTACTTCCTGGTGAAATAACTAAATGTGTAAGAAGTCCAAAAGTCCTCGACCGCGTACCTGACTTGTGAGCTGGCTGCCGGCCACAAAGTACCGGACTCGCGTGCCGCGGGCCGGTACATTCGCCGCTCGGCCAGAATCTGCTGCCCGAGGCAAACGCCTTCTTTGCCTCGCGGCAGATACGCCCCTGGAGGGGACGCAGAGTTTAGTGGGAGGGGACGCAGAGTACAGAGGGCGGCGGCATGTGTGTCACCTCGGCAGGCTCTCCCCTCTTTCTCTCTGCCGTAGCTGTGGCTGTTGAGACAGAAAGCAACATTTTGTATGGGGCCCTGTGATTTCTAGTTACGCTCCTGGCAGAGCCCACCTGAGATCCCACACAGCCCACCTGATAGCGACTCTGCAGAGCCTCTTATCTAATTCTATAAATAACTAGACAAAAAAGAGGGGAGAGCCTGCCGAGGTGACACACATGCCGCCGCCCTCTGTACTCTGCGTCCCCTCCCACTAAACTCTGCGTCCCCTCCCTCTATACTCTGCGTCCCCTCCCCTGCACTCTGCGTCCCCTGATTTTAATTGTAAGTGGCTACTTTTTTTGTTTAATAAAACGTTTATTTTATTACACCCTTAAGAGTTCTTGTCCCTTTTGTATTTTCGTGTTGAAATACTGATCCATGGGATGAGAACGGGACGGCTGTAGGATCACCAACTGTCATCTCTTTCTGCATATAATTATCTTGGTCTGGTGAGTGCGCATCCCAGAGGGGACTTAGATGTGGACACCTCGGTGTGGGATTTGGTAGATACAGTGGAAATTTTCAATCATTTTGGACTCACAAATGAAGAGTTTTTTGGATTCACGTTTAATCATTAATTATGGATTTTTGAACCCACTTTGAATCACCTTTTGGACTCACTTTGTTATATATCACTTTGATTGATATATTTGAGATTGTTTTCATTTGAGTTTTTTTACATGAGATTTTTTATATGTTTTTTATATGTTTTTTCATATATCTGATGCACTACTGTTTTGGTTTAGCAATTTAATGCGCCCCAAGATGCTTTGCGGCCGCCTGAGAATTTTCACATTTTCGTACGGGAGCACGCGCAGAGGACACAGGTAAGTATTAACCCTTTTCAAAGCGTTTTTTTTTTAACAGTTTTTGCATATATCTACTGCTTGCTAGCAGTAGTTATATGCAAAAAAAACGGAGAACCGAATTCCTATGCGGCACATGTGGATAATTATAAAGTGTCCTAAAGGCAAATATATAAAAAGCAGGAAAGTTAGTCGCAAAACTCAGGTGCAAATGGTGGGAACCGATATACAGTAGATGACAGTGAATATTTCTCTATTTCCAGTGTTATCATTTGCTGTTTCATTTCCTGGTCTAACAAGTGAATGGGTCAACCAGTCCGCTGATTGCAGTTGGCAAAGACTTTAAAGCCGTGTCACTCCCAGCTAATCTGGTGAAGGAATCAAGCTGTATAGGTAAGGATAATTAAATGACATTAAGATAGTAACAATCATGTGACATACACGATTGTTCAGACACAAATATCTGCAGTCACAAAGGGCAGGGCAATAAGTGTCCAAAGTTCATAATAAAACTCAAGCTATGATTATGACAGACATCTTCAGTTATAAACAAGTTAGTTTAATTTAAAGAGTATATGTGAGAAAACAAAAGGTTTTACTTCCTGGTGAAATAACTAAATGTGTAAGAAGTCCAAAAGTAAAAGGTGCCAATAACAAAAAAAAGGAGCAACTGAAGAACTAAGGGGTCATCAACAGCGCTCGCTGATAAAAAAAAAAAAAGCATAGATTTATGGGTGATCTGCTTCATATTTATTGGTTGTGTCCAAAACTGCAAGGCTTCTGGACTAGGGTGTGGACGCTATTCAAGTCACGGACAGGGGTTGATCTCTGTGACAATCTGGCAGCCTGCCTCCTTCATCTCTTAAATCGCTCCAGACGATAATACAAGAACTCACTTCTGCTCCATCTACTAAATGCGACTAACTGCCTTCCTCTATCATGGTGAAAAATGAATGTGTCTTCTCTCAAGACTATGACCTGGCTATGGAGGGAGATGGTATCTTGGCCAACACTGTTGTTTAGAGGGACAGGAATAGGACTTGTTTCTTTTTCTCTCCCTTTCTCTCCCTGTCTCTTTCTTTTGTCTGTCTTTTTTCTTTCTGGCCAACTGGCCTTTATGGTTTCATCAAAGTGGATTTACCTCTTTTTACCAGTTTTTCTTTTTATAGTAAAAGCTGTTGACTATTTCTGATAGTTTTTTTACAAAAATGGTTGAATCTCGTAGAGTGGGGGATCATGCTCATGTTTTTGATGAGTACTCCTCGATATCACACGATATGGGAATTTTGAATGTATGCTTGTTTTTGCTTATCATAATTTTACTATAGCTAATCCTCGCTTACCGACTTACCTGCTTTGCAACCACTCGCACTTACGACCGGCCTCCGATCAACCTCCGACCTTGCGTGTCAGCGTCAGTGTGACGTGTGACGGCGGAAGTGATGTCCTCCGTTCTTCACTGCGGGTCCCGGTAAGTATTTTATTGCCCGATGTACAGTACAATCTTCAGTACTGTACATCTGCAACACTATACAGTACTGTACTAATGCAGTACAGTACTGTATAGAGTTCCTCACTTAACGACCAATTCGTTTAACGACCTGGTCGTAGGAACGGAACTCGGTCGTTAAGTGAGGAATACTTGTACTGTATATGACATATTTCAGGCATACGGTTTGCTTATTGTCTGGTCAGATTGTTTGTTTGTTTTTACCCTGCTTTGCGGGATTATAAATAATTGATAAAAATCATAGATTTCAAAATAAACTTTAAATATATAATTCTTCATGAACAGTTCATAAAATATTACTGGAAAACAGACACAAACATGAACAAATAACATTTATCTGATATTCCCCCTGAAAGATAGCAGAGTACTTCCTGTATTGCGAGTGTGCCTTCATCCTCATAGCAGTATATCTGCCTTGTAAGATCTCAGGTACTGCTGTGGTTAGTCTCAGGAGATTTGGAGTGCGATTTGATGGTTCTCACTGTTCTCTTGCTGGAAGCTCTGACATAAAAAGGAAACAAAACCCTGCCTCTACAAAGATGGCCACTTCCACACAGAGGCACGGTGCAGAACAAGGAGTGGTTACCCAGTGAATGAGCAACTCAGAGATAAGGTGGTAATGGGTGAATCTGCTCAGCTTCAAGTCACCAAAGGGTTTGGCAAATTGTGTTCAAAATGCAGCAAACCTGAACTTGGAGGTAAATGCCATTGAAGTATATGGGCAAATCTTGTTAAATTCTGCCCATTTTTAGTCTTAATAGGCCAAAAGGGCATGGGAAGCAGGATCTGTGCAAAAGGTGACTTTAGGTGTCTAATAGATCACCTGTCAAAATGCTAGTACATAGTGGGCTTGTGGGCCCCCTATGTAATATCAATGAAGTTGAGTTAAAAAACAAATTGAATAAAATCAATTTAAAAACACCCAAAACTATTTTTAAAGTTCCCTGTCCCCATGTACACCTGCATACTAACGCAAACATGCGCCGGGTGCGTCTGCATACGAAAACAATGATTGTGAAACACATGTTAGGTATTGCCATGTATACCAGAGTGAGAGCAATAATTCTACGTCCAATATTCAGGGTTAACTCTAAAATTACAGGCCTTTCAAATGTCGCCTATGGAGAATATGGAGTACCATCGTTTTTTGCTGTTTCACAGGCACACACAATTTTTAACCTTGGCATGTTGGGTAGCTATTTAATCGGCACAACCTCATCTTTTATATTTAAAAAAAATACTTTAAAAAAAATGTTTTTTCAGTTTTAATGAGACTAAACACTATTAGCTATATCATGACCTGGATAAATGAGAACCAACACAGACAACTGAAATTAAAACAGTGATGCTAGTCAGATGTAAAAGCTTTATTTATTCCTGTATTAGTGACAAATCACACAGATACTGGAAGTGCCTCACCTGTAATGCATGAAATGAATCACTTTGATAAAAAGAAAAATCTCTTTATAACTAACAAACACACCATTGAAAAGGCACACACACTGTAGAGAGCAAATTGTCTGTAGTCAGAGGGTTATACAAACATAATACAAGGTAGCCTAACATTAGATATTGTAAGTAAGTGCAATGGAGTCATTGTATAAGTAGTATTGATTACCTAATTTGATCCAATATTGTACATTTTTAAATAGCCATTGCATCCAAAGAGGAGCTTTGACATTTTGTTTATTGCTGTGGAGAAATTAGACATTACAATCAACAGAACCCTAACTGAGAGACAGCATTCCATATGTGTACTATTGTCCCATGACAAATAGCAAGATCTGAATATTTCTTGTCAGGTTCATATGAGCCTGAGGTTAAGTCTCAGGGTCCACCAGGAGCATTTATCTATAGTGTGCTAGTATGCCCAGCATGTTAGCAAATTATGGCAGACTTATCTTGCAGACATCCCCTCCAGCGCTGCCATGTCTGGGCTCACATGGTCTCTTCTGCCATAATAGCCCTTCTGTCAGCACTTTTTCAATATTTTACTTCACTTCCACTTGAAATCTCAACTACAATGCATATGTAAAAAACACCATTGAATGCAGTTAGGTACTTAATAGAAATCACTAATTTTTTTTTTATGCAACTACCAGAATTTGACTTAGTATCAACCTTTTTTTTTTATCCCCTGTACTGTAGTACTTAGACTTGGAACGAGAAGGGCAGTCCTTGGGCCAATCTGGTGTCCTGCATACACATGTACTGACAGGGACCATGCTGACAAGAAGATACAGAAAAGAGATGAATGCATCAGTCTTTTGCTGCTCCTTTACTGTCCAGTCACAAGCTGGCGATAGGGAGGTGGCCTAACTTTGTGGTTTAACCGCGGCACAGAATATGCAGGTCAGCACGGGGCATGTGCTGTGTGGCAGAGCTGTGGATATCCGTTGACAGGTAAAACAGTTCCCATATATGTATTTCAACAGTGTGTTTAGCTGTTTCTCTAGAGTTCAGCTTTACTAGAACAAGGTAGATAATAAATACCATCTACCAAGTTGATTACTTTGCTGTTTTGCCATAAATGGGTAAAAACCAGTGGAAGTCAACGTTCTTGATATAGGGGGCCTCAAGTGCTGCCTTTGACATCCCTAAAGGGCTGCACATAATATTCAGTAAATGTAATGCCTCTGGAATCTGAGATGGAAGACATGCAACAGATGGTCCGTGACTACAGGCATGGTACAAGAAATGATGAGAGTCTGCGGATGTTCAAAAGGAGATGGTCAACGACTGCAAAAATGCTTTAGGAGTTGGCTAGAGAGTGCAGACATGCTACAAAAAAAAGGTTCTGGGCAGTTTAGAAAAAAGTAAGATAGTGTGAAGGAATTAAGCCAAGCCATTAAACGTCTAGAAGCCAATCTAAAACATATTTTAACTTTCCTGAGTAAGCACCTAGGTAAGGAAAACACAGAGCTTGTCCCTTATTTGAAGAGACTGTCCCTCTTTTGCAACCAAATCCCTCTGTCCCTCCTCCTTCCTCAGTTTCTCCTCTTTTTTGTCTGATCTATGATAATATTTTATTTAACTACCAAAAGTGATACTGTGTACTAAAACTCTTTCTGTATCCCCTATTAATGTTTGCTATTTCAAAAAGCCAGTATAAAGGAAAAGTAATAGTAAAAAAAAATACAAATTTTGGGTTTAACCAATCATTTTTTTGGAAATGTCAATTCTTAATGGTCCACATAACTGGGGATGTGGCAAGGGTGTGTCTATTGCTTATATACATTGTTGTGGAAGGTGTCCCCCTTTTTCATCTCAGAAAGTTGGAAAGTATGACAGGCCACTGTATGCACAGGCCCCAGGGACCACATAATTCATGTGTAAGGGCCGTATTTGGCTTACCGTATATTCCTTGTTTTGTCACACCTCGTTTATTAATATCTTATTAGAATTGCATAGTGTATTGTATACAGCGCCATAACAGTTTACACTGTAAGAATTTATTAGCAGAGGGGAGGATGACAGACTACACTTGCATTACACATACTCTCCATAAAAACCATTTAAACTTGTTAGCGTCCTTAGAAAGGAGAAGCAATGACAGTTTTCCTCCCTCCTCCCTTACCATAATAATACGTAGCGTGGTGAATTAGCACAACAAACAAAACTGGCAGTTCAAATGCATGTATTGCAGTATACAAATATTGTTTTAAATGGACACAACTATACAAAAGTAACAATTATAATGTACAGCATGTATTTTATAATTTGGGGTACTATAGGTTTTCACCATTTTACAGGCACGCACAATTTTAAGTTTTGACACATCTAGGATCTATTTACTTGACCCAACTTCATCTTTCATATTTTACCCCCCAAAATTAGGTATTATGTTGTGTTTATGTGCAGTAAAATGTATTTGATTGTATTTTTTACTAAAGATTTTGGTGTGATAAACAGTTGCACAAATGTGATGCACAATATTGCAGCTGCCAATATTGTATTCCACAGCATCTGCTTTGTGAAAATACAGTATATAGGCATTTGGTGGTTTTAAGTAATCTTCAGATCTAAAATGTGCATTTTAACACATGCAGGCCCGGATTCCCCACAAGGCCACCGAGGCCCGGCCTCAGGGGGCGGCAGCGGTGTTCTTGTGAGGAAGTTGCGGGCGCCGGGCGGTAAGTTGCCCTCTCTACATTTAGTCCTGCTTTGTACAAGCAGGACTAAATGTAGAGTGAGGGAAGCCGATTGTTCGTTTACATGTGATCTCTGTGATGTCGCCGAGATCACATGTAAAAAGTCTGCAGCCTCCCTCCCCCCTGCACCTAGCTCTCTCCTCTGGTTCCGTCCTCCGGGCTCCGCCGCCGAGTCTCTCCTCACTGCAGTGAGCAGAGCGGCAGGGTTAAAACTAACAATGATGCTCAGTGTAGACAGTGAGAGGGGAGAGCTGTGCTCTTCCTCTCTCACCTGTCACAGCATAGTGCTGTGCTAGAACTCCTGTATTGGAGGTAACAGGGTCAATAAAGAGAACCTGTCACCTCCAATTGCTATCACACAGGTGATTGTTTTCTCCTGTGTGATAGCAATAAAGATAGGTGGGAAAAAAATTAAATTGATTAAAAAATAAAAATAAATAAAAATGTTTAAAAAAATTGCGGAACCTGGCCTTGGGGTGGCAGGGAGAGTGAATCCGGCCCTGAACACATGTCCAAAAAATGGCTCTGACAGAGTTAAAGCACCGTGTACACCCATGGGCCAGCCCATCTGACACAACGTGTGACTGGAAATTACATCATGGTCCTGACTGGCATCAATCACTCAGTAGGGCAGCCTGTGCACTAGGGCTGCCAACCCAAATATTGTGGTCTAGCGCAGGCGCATGGGGCTTGAGGCAAACAAAGTGATAGCATATCAAACAGATTAGGTACAGTTCTTCCCAGTGAAGTCCAGTGGATGGGATGCATCGAAAGATTTTGGTGTGATAAACAGTTGCACAAATGTGATGCACAATATTGCAGCTGCCAATATTGTATTCCACAGCATCTGCTTTGTGAAAATACAGTATATAGGCATTTGGTGGTTTTAAGTAATCTTCAGATCTAAAATGTGCATTTTAACACATGCAGGCCCGGATTCCCCACAAGGCCACCGAGGCCCGGCCTCAGGGGGCGGCAGCGGTGTTCTTGTGAGGAAGTTGCGGGCGCCGGGCGGTAAGTTGCCCTCTCTACATTTAGTCCTGCTTTGTACAAGCAGGACTAAATGTAGAGTGAGGGAAGCCGATTGTTCGTTTACATGTGATCTCTGTGATGTCGCCGAGATCACATGTAAAAAGTCTGCAGCCTCCCTCCCCCCTGCACCTAGCTCTCTCCTCTGGTTCCGTCCTCCGGGCTCCGCCGCCGAGTCTCTCCTCACTGCAGTGAGCAGAGCGGCAGGGTTAAAACTAACAATGATGCTCAGTGTAGACAGTGAGAGGGGAGAGCTGTGCTCTTCCTCTCTCACCTGTCACAGCATAGTGCTGTGCTAGAACTCCTGTATTGGAGGTAACAGGGTCAATAAAGAGAACCTGTCACCTCCAATTGCTATCACACAGGTGATTGTTTTCTCCTGTGTGATAGCAATAAAGATAGGTGGGAAAAAAATTAAATTGATTAAAAAATAAAAATAAATAAAAATGTTTAAAAAAATTGCGGAACCTGGCCTTGGGGTGGCAGGGAGAGTGAATCCGGCCCTGAACACATGTCCAAAAAATGGCTCTGACAGAGTTAAAGCACCGTGTACACCCATGGGCCAGCCCATCTGACACAACGTGTGACTGGAAATTACATCATGGTCCTGACTGGCATCAATCACTCAGTAGGGCAGCCTGTGCACTAGGGCTGCCAACCCAAATATTGTGGTCTAGCGCAGGCGCATGGGGCTTGAGGCAAACAAAGTGATAGCATATCAAACAGATTAGGTACAGTTCTTCCCAGTGAAGTCCAGTGGATGGGATGCATCGTGAGTGGGGGGGGAGAGAGGGCAGAATGCCCCCCCCCCCCAAAAAAAAAAAACAATAACCACAAAGCAAGTAAAGTGTATACAGGGCACAGAGTATTAGCAATGCTGTCTTATCTTCAGGCACCACGGAATCACCTTCAGCATGTTGGTACATTACTGGTTGATTGCACACTCTGCTCTATGGACATGGGTACCCTTTATAGCTCAATCCCACACTCTGAGGGGACTCTCATGGACCAGGGTGTCCCTGCATCTGTGGATCTACAGTATGAAATGAAAGAGTTCCTAGTGGAAATGCGCTTAATCTCTTTCACTCTGGATAGCAGTCAAGAGCAGATACATTTTAAAGAAATTATGTTAAATTTAGCCAACACAGTGGGTGCCTTTTGACTTATTTATTTCGTAAGCCAACTGATAGAAAGAACTATCTAGAACCTAAGATGCACACTGATCGTTTTTTTTTCTCACAGTCTACTCTATCCTCCAAAAGTATTAGCCGATCATGTCGTGTCAAACGTCACTCTGCTATCAGCCTATAAGCACTTCAAAAATCTGGTTCCAGCTGAGTTCACATCTGACCGATCTCAAGGTAGCAGGCTCTCATTACTGCCACCTCTGAAACACATGTTCTCATGTGGTCACTGCGCACAGTGTAATTTTATAATGTTGGTTGATCATTTTACTCACACGCAAAAAAAAAGTTAGAGGATTGTACATGTGTAGCTCATTCAATGGCCTATATCTTTTGAAATGCCCATTTGAGCTATGTTATGTTGATCAGACCACACAGGAAATAAGAGCTCACTTTAGTAGACACTGAAGCTGGAACTTTCTTGACAGGCTGGCAATGCGTAGAATTACATTGGACATGCAAACTGGGCACCCTATCTCCTAGGTGCATAAATATTGAGTGTTATTTATCGGTTTTCTGTAAACTGAGTCCGTCAAAATTAGACTGATTCTAAGATAAAATATTGCATTATGGCTATTATTTTATTAGTCGTTTCCAGCACTGTACATTTACTTTCCAGGTGTGCTAGTGCCCATTTGGTACCCTGTATATACAGTACTTTACTTAGCGCTTTGTTGTAATTGTTTACTTTTGCTTATCTAGTTTCTAGGTCTTTAGGCGTGTCCTCTCTCCCCGCTGTTGTCTTTGGTTTATGAACCTCGTTTTTTCTTGACCTAATTGTTATGCCATTGAGTAAACATTATACTTGCTATTATTCAATATATGCATTAGAACTACCAATTTTGAGGGTGGCTTATGCACTACACTAAATTATTAATGTATTTGGGGTAATAGGATATTACCCTGTTAAATTGAGAGCACCCCTTTTTGATTATATATATGATAGGTGTGCTAGGTACTAACTGATTTTCTATAACTTACTATAACATAACTGAATCCTTGCAGCAGCCAAGGATCAACTCTACCTAACAATACTAATCCATCAGAAATGCACATGCTGAACAAGATAACACAATGCAGCTTTTCCCCCATAGTTCCCTTAAAGAACTCCAGGGAAATATTTTATTAACCCTTGCAGCAGGGTTACCTCTGCACTGCAGGGGTTAAGTGCTTGTGTTGGTCTAGAGAGAAATATAACAACGTTATACTCACCTGATCCTCAGGGCCGGCTTGCTGTCAGTCCGGTCCTCGGAGCCTCTCTCCGACTCTGCTACAGAGGTGCAAGAGGTGAGAGTCATCATGTCCAAAACACTGTGTACTGGACGTGATGAGGATGCCAAGCGACATCTCATCAGACAGGCTGGAGGGAGCGCAGTCACAGACAACTGGCTCCAAGGATCGGGTGAGTATAACTTTTTTTTCCCCTCCCTAGACCAAAACAATCACTTAACCCTTGCAGGAAAGGGGGGGGTAGCCACACTGCAAGAGTTAATAATAATTTTTCCCCCGGAGTTCTGCTTTAACAACACAATAATTCCTACTAAAATGCACAGCCTACTGTGGATATGGAAAGTTATTATACTTTATACTATAGAAAAATTATAATATGTTTTTCTACCTTTTTTTCCCTCTTGCTAGAATACAGACGGTCTAACAATGCCACCCTGTGGCCAAAAGTAGTAAGACTAATATGATACTGACCGATGCTAACTTAGATTAGAGCAAAATGTTCCATTTTTAAAGTGATCCTGTCAGAGGCGGCAAACAACTAACCAGTGAAGAAAACAGCATTATACTTACTTGTCCATCAGTCTACGTTTACTGAATCCTCACTCTGTAGTAAAGGTACCTACACCAATCCAACTGGACTCCTTGGGCTGGTCAAATAGTGGATCCCTTTGCTGGTGGCTATGGTCATCTAGTTATTGCATCGCACCATACTGCAGAGTGGTTGGCGGGAGAAACCACGGCAGCCAGCCGAGTACAAGCTTTTCCACACAACCAGAGGTTTCGTATGGCATTGGTGCCATGAACTCCGCTGCACAGCAAAGTTTCAGGAAACAGGCTGACGGACATGTAAGTATAATGCAGCTTTCTTCACAGGTTTGTTGTTTTTCTTTTGAAATTTTTTAACCCCATGACAGGGTCACTTTCATTTCAAGGAAAATGTTGCTACTGATTTTGTGTACTGATTTCACAGTTTCTCAGTTCAAGTTCACTTAATGCTGTAAAATGTCAGCATGAATGTGGTACGAGGGATTAAAGTCATATTAGACACTGCGTACTAACATTGCTCCCTATGGTAAGCCTAATGGCTTGGAAAATGGGCCTGATAGGCTCACAAAAATGAACTAATGTACATTTCTGCATTCAAACGCATGTGAACAAAGACTGTTTACATCTATGATGACATAGGATGGAATGCAGAAATGTGCAGTATTTCATTTTTGGAAGGCCGTATCCTAATACCTCATGATAGTGTCTTAGAGAACGATGGCACCCTACAGTTCCATAATAGCAAATTTACTAAACTGTATTATAAATCACTTTGATTCTTGAATTATAAATATATCTCTGAAGGCAAAACCCATTTCTATGATGCCACCATGAGTTTCTTTAGGGTTTGGGGCACCGTGTGTCATGACATCGCTGGGAGAGTGTCCTTACACCATGCTCCAACTTGCCAGCACTGTGAGTTAGAGTACCCCCTTTCCTTAGGACCACAGCTCCAACTGATCTATAGTGACTTCAGTAGCCAAGACTACTAATATGGTTCTAATATGCATTGGGAAAACATTACCCAGCTTCTGTGTGGGTGCTTGCTGAGTTTTATATTATAGGGACTAAATGCAATTTATTATGCCAATATGCTTTGAATTAATAGTAAGAAACCCATTTAGTATCAGGAAAACATGGTCTTTTATTGTGGCGCGTGATTAGCATTTGAAATCAGGGACATTTCCAGGGACAAATACCCACAACAGGGGACCATCGCTGGACATTGGGGCAGATAGCAGCTATACTATATAAAGTGAGAAATTGTACATGCATATGTCCTAAGTGCCACAGAGCAAAAAGTGCATAGTGCGTGATTGCATCTTATAGTTTTTTCTTAGGCCTCATTCACACCTGAGCATTTGTAGATTGAATACCTAAGTGCTTCAATGCTCAACAGAAGGAATCCCATTGGTTCGATGGCCCCTGTTCACATCAAAGCGTTCTGTCGCTTGTGCCAAAATGCCAGTAGTTTAAAAATGTACATGAGCTTCTTTTTGGGGCAGAGTCACCCATTTTGACCCCAATATTTTCAATGGAAGCACGTGGAAAACACGCAAAATGCATAAAATGTGTTTTATTGCCTAATAACAACCTGTTTGTTGACTAAAATAATAATTAAAAACAACGCTCTGAAATGCAAAAACTACTGTGCAAACACTCAAAGAAATGCCCACAAAAACAACCAAAGACGCTCAGCTCAAGTGTGAATGGGGCCTACATTGTCCTTTCTTGGATGAATCAGAACCAATTGAAGATATTACCAATTTTGCTTCAGGAGGATTGTATGAATTATATACATTTTTGTGAGCATTGCATGATGAGAGCAATGATGACGTGCTAGTAAAGTAACCCATAGCAACCCAGAATTTAGTTTACTGCAGTTAGGTTGGTTTGCTATTGGTTACTGCACTCTACACAACCTAAGTACTCTTTACACTGCCTCTCAATAAAGTTGCAGGTTTTGATAAATGCTGCCTCTCAATAAAGTTGCAGGTTTTGACAAATGCTGTAAACAGCCAAACCTTAAAGTGGACCTTGAACTGAAATATCATGATCCATTTATTTAGTGAGGGCCCTTCATATAACCAAGTTCAAGGGAGGGAGCCCTCAGTAAATAAGTAGATCTTGTCGGAAGTACAAGGTCCGTTTTAATGTGAAGGTAGAAAAATGGTATATCAGTGCATTTGGCAAATTGTGTGACTTTACCTCCTGTACCCTAAATACTGATGCTCTATACATTCCTACATCCTTAGCTGCTGAGTTGACTCATCATCTTAAGCTCTAAACCTGAGCTCCTCCAAATGTTTTCATTTTTCAAAACCATTGGAATCAATGGGATTCCTCCTGTTGCTCATTGTACAGTGGCCCCATAAATGGGGATGTCTGTTTGTGCTGACGCTTATGCAAAGGCTCTAGCTATATTCTTTTGCAATGCACTGCTCTTTCACTTAAATAAGAATCCAACAGCCCGGTGGAAATAAATAAACCTTGATAGCAAATGTGTAAGACTAAGCAGCACTTTGGAAATTGCAGCAACAATGCTTTTTCTTCCACATCTTCTTTGAACCCATTTTAAGAGTCTTCCGGGTTCGCTTATGTTTGGCTCATTCCCCCGAACAACCTGGGCTTTTTTTCTTTTAGGTTCATCAATCCATTACAGTCCTGTCCAGACTGCAGACTGAATTGTTGTAACTGGAGGATGAACAGCTTTTTCTATCACCGTTTGCAGAGAGGTCCAAGGCTGTGGTCTTAACTGCTGAGTTGACCCATCATCTTAAGCAGCATTTGGTTTTCTTCCTTCAGTCTCACTTTCTCATCTTCGGCTCCCTTCATTTTCTGTCATGAGAATTGTTACAGCTTAGGAAGTGTGAAAACCACATGCACATCAACTGCCTTCCATGATTTTTATGTCCTCTTCCCAACATGTTTCCAACATGACAAGCAGAGCCGCAGCTAGCTCCTTTTGTGCCCGAGGCGTCATGTGATGTCCTGCGCCCCCTCCTCCAGGATGTGTTGTTTTTTTTACTCTGGGGGGGGGGGAGGGGGGCATCAGGGAAATATTAGGGATCTAAACAGCCCCCTGATATTTCCCTTTTAAAATAGAAAAAGAAATTGAGGACACAAAGTCCTCCATCTATTTTTCTGCAGACTCTGTTTTAAATGAATGGAAAGCAGAGAGGCTTCCCATTCATTCAGAAAATATTTACCATCAACCAGTTTCTGAATGGGGAGAAGCCTCTTTACAGAGTGCTACTCCCCATTCAGAAATTCATGAAGGAATGGGAAATTATGTAAAGTACTTCCTGTTCATTCATAACTGGGGACACATAGTGCTATGTGTCCCCAGTTATTTACAGACACAGGAGTGATCAGCTGATCGCTCCAGCGTTTGCACTGCACAGAGTATCGGTAAATATAACTGATACAGATGGGGGAGAGCAGCGGGGATCCAGAGGAGAAGCCACACTTCTCCCTGCTGGCTGTGCCCTGGCTGCGCCCCCCCCCCCTCCACACACACACACCTGAGGCAAGAGCCTCAATCACCTCACTATGGCCCTGATGACAACCCAAAAATATCTAGTTTGGTGCAGCAAGTAAGACCCTCGTCTTAAGTGTTATAGCATTTTTATCTTTTAGGTTCATACAGTATATGTTTACTGTTATACATTTTAAATAATCTCTAATTCTGCTCAGCCAGTCTTATGATATACTTATATCTGCCACACTGTATAGACCTTTTGTGTCACCTCTCTGCTTCCAGCATGTTTATTGGACAATTGATCAGCATCATCACTCTGTCCAGTTAGTAGGGAGGTTATGGATGCGTGTGGCAAAGGTTAGTAAATCACAAGACTAAGCAGAATTATGAATAAATTAGAGATAAAACAGGAGGGGGGGGGGGGGGGTTTTATAA